>NC_088223.1:67021667-67221667 GCF_036934945.1 Oncorhynchus masou masou
AGAGGTTAACCTCAAAGGGATTCTATCCTGGTTTAATGAAGGCTAAACGAAATTCAGGCTGTCAGTTCCAATTGGCGTACCTTTAAGTGCAATGACTTTGGAGGCAGGGTTCATGATGGCGCTGTCTGCAGAGATTGGTCTGCGGATGGGAGTGTTGGGGTCGGCCATGTCGATGATCACCACCTGCGCCTGCTCGCCCACCTTCTCCCGGATACAGATGAACTTATCAGACTCCATCGTCAGGGTGCTGAACCCGATGTTGGCTGGGTTAATGCCCAAGTTCTGGAGCTGAGAGAAGGGAGAGAGGAGAAAAGTTGGGTGCTATTTATCGTTCAATAACCTGGGAAGTAGAAGAAACCAGCTGAAACAGAAACACTGAGGGGCTCTAAAATAAGCAAATAAATAGCAATAAGGTCAACCCTTAGTAGGCCCCTCTCTCAAACTGCTATTATAGGAAGATCAACATTTTTATTGGACTTCACCATCAACTGGTGCCAGACAGAATGACAGGTGGGAAGAGAACATGGGAAAAGGGCAAATTCAATTAAAAAAAATACAACACACTGACACATTTGTCAATGGGTCATAACTTCTACATTTTGTAACTTAGTTACAAGAAGGTAATAAGGTTGACAAAACTGCAGGTTGTACAGTAGGCCTATCTGCACCATTAGATGGGATGAATGAAAGGCTATGGCTAAACTAGTGTTATGTCAGGGGTTTAACATCAGCTCAGGAGTGTGCTGCTGTGTGACTGACTGGTGATGTCATTGAGCTTGACACTGAGTAGCACTCCAGAAAGATGGACCAGAGCAGAGCTGCATGGTTTCTTGGACTGGGGGGCAGGACCCGGAGTAGGGAGGGGGGCTGGGAGGTGATCTTTGGTCAAAGTAAAACATAGCAAAGTGTGTAATGATCATGCTTTTTAATCAGCTTCTTGATATGCCACACCTGTCAGGTGGATGGATTATCTTGGTCAAGGAGAAATGCTCACTAACAGGGATGTAAACAAATTTGGGCACATAATTTGAGAGAAATAAGCTTTGCGTGAATGGAACATTTCTGGGATCTTTTATTTCATCTCATGAAACATGGGACCAACACTTTACATGCTGCGTTAATATTTTTGTTCAGTGTTGTAGCTCTTTTGAATCGTGGCCATCAAAACAGTTTAACACACGATTGCATTTAGAATTGTTTTGTTTCACTCCAGTACCAGCTTCGAGGCGCTCTCGTTTCACTCCAGTACCAGCTTCAATGTGCTCTCTCAGTCTATTCCACTCCTCAAACTAGGCTCTGCACACTGTGGGTGTGTAACAAATAAAATACACACGCGCCAATTTAATTCCACTAAGTTATGCAATGACAAGGCATTGTGGTGATGCTAACACACCCCATTTCTGGGACGCTTTAAATAGATGTTCCAGAAAGTTCCCGCAGGGGAACAGACTATACCACCGGAATTCAGTAGACTCCCTATCCTGTTCTGACCGGTTGTTGAACTCACAATGACAACACACAGAGACTGTATAGTCAACCTGCATGAGGAGGAACACAAGGGGTTAACCGGTGTTCCAATAAAGACCTGCGGGACGCTAGATTAACAGCACCACTCTGTCAGCCAGTCTGTCTGCCAGGCCTGGCTGGCACAGTACCTATAGACCAGCCACAAACTCATACTGACTCAAACCCTGACACAGCAACAACCTGCTGTCTGCAGGGAAGTGCTGCATACTGTGCCCATGGACCCATTTATCACTGAGAAGGGTCATGGTAACATTTGGTGGCACTGCGTTTCTGAGGATAAGTCGGACAGGTTTTTCCTCACCTCGTTTTACTTTCTCACCATATTCTAGTTGTGTAATGTGGGGCTGTACATGTGTTTACTGGACTAGGGCTGCCAGGCATAACGTGTCTGTGATTATAAGAGTAATAGCTAGACTACTACCTGCAGGTTTTTGTTTAGGCTGAGGCTCATTAATGATGCAGGCCTGGGAGCTCCTTCTCCCTCCACAGCTACTAGGGGCTGAGGGAGAATCCTCCACCCATCTATCGATCTATCTAGCTCCTCAGACTTGAAATGCAGCCAAAACTGAGTTTACTTTCAGATCACATTACATGACACTGAGGGGAGTTGAATTTAAACTGAAGATAAAAAACAGGGACTGCCCTCAAGACAGACACAGGGCTGAGCTACCATACCAGCTGCAGGAGAAGAGGTGGCAAGTGACAGGAATAGAGTCTGACAGAGAGAGGGGCAGGGGACAGGGTAGGGGGTGAAGAGTTTTAATTGCTGCCCCAAGCTTAAACACACTGCTACAGAACTATTCTGTACACAGCTGTTTGGCACAACCCCTCATGCCTCACCACATCTACTAAGACATTTCAACTAATATCAGATGGCATAGTCCTTAGTTTCTTTAAATAAATCTGTATTACACAAAGGCCAACCATTGAATTTGGGAATGTAAGCAGAAAGTATTTTATTCCTCCTCACAAAGCAAATCTTGGAGGACATGTCATTCCATACTGGAATTCCCCTAGATAATGCCCTTGATTCTATAAAAGTGCACATGAAGAAGCTCAAACAGGGAAACCTAATCTAGTCAAATCAAAACCAGTGGCCTGCTTTACAGGTTACTGGCCAAAATGCATAACATTTGATTTAAAAAAAAAATGTTTTAACTTGTTGATTGAATTAATGTAGCCTACTCAAACGATGTAGCCTAGGCCAGACAATTTGAAACACTTTGGCCCACTGCTAATCAGCTAACACAAACCACATTTCCAGGAAGGGCCTACATCTTTATCAATGGTGAGACACACCCTCCACAACCCCAACCGGCCAGCACCGCATTCTTTCACTCATGTGTAGCAGCCGAGGTGCTTTTCAATGACAGAGTGGTTATTCCTTTAAAAGTTGTGTCATACTGCATAACGGCTTGCGGAGTGCCGCAGAATTCTTAAGTTATTTAACTGTCAGCCATTGTTGCCATTAATGCTATTTAGTGCTCGTTTGACCACCAGAGGGCATCTTTGAGAAGCTAAGTTATTGAAATGACATGGAGCTGTAGGCCGAAGAGTCCTGCTTGCTGTAGCGGTTTAACTTTCCTATTGGCAAAGCATACAAGTCATCCATGTCTTTAAATACAGTCAATCATTTATTATAAAAAAGGGAGCCTTGAACAATTAAACAATGAATAGAACCGCAACATGTTGGCTAAAACGATTTAATTCAGGAATGCATTTGAAGGTATAATATTGGCTTTACTAGGAGACTTTAAGAGACCTTTTTTTGTTAAGACTATGGGATTTATGGTGTTTCTATTCCAAGAAAAATTCAAATGCATTTTACTCGGTACCCCCTGTATATAGCCTCGTTATTTTTAACATATTTATTTCACTTTAGTTTATTTGGTAAATATTTTCTTAACTCTTTCTTGAACTGCACTGTCGATTAAGGGCTTGTAAGTAAGCATTTCACAGTAAGATCTACACTTGTATTCAGCGCATGTGATGAATTGAAATGATTGATTTTGAAGAAAGAAAATGTAAACGCATGTTTATTAGGCTACTGTGCAGTGTCTTTTAATACAATGGACCTCCTACTTGATGTCCTTCTTGACAAGAGTATTGTCCTGCTAGTCCATCATGGGTGGATGGATTCTTTTGTATTCCAATGTATTGAATGAATGTATTCATTAGTGATTTGCCATTCTCAAAGTGAAAACATTGTTTGCAGAGTTCACAACCTGCTACACTTGTGAAAAACAAGTGTTTTAAAATGTTATTTTCAAAATGCCGCCAACTGTCCATCACTACTGTAAACCGACAACAGTAAGTCGCTCTGGATAAGAGCGTCTGCTAAATGACTTAAATGTAAATGTAAATGTATTATAAAAATAAATACACAGCATCTGCAGTGGTGCAAATATACTGTATTATTGAATTAGATTTTTTTGTAAACGTATATGTTTATTAGGCTACTGTGCAGTCTGACAAAAACCAACAGGACAATGTTTTCTGTAGCCTACATAGTAAAGTGCCTAATTCCTCACACAAGGGAGAGCAGGACATGACCAGACTTTCTAAAGTGACCTCAAGTACACATTAACTCGGTCTTTAACGCTTTTCAGGTTGCGTCGGTGACGGACAGAAACCTCTGAGACACCGTATTAATGAACACTCAGAGGTTCACGAGTAAGACACATGGGCCAGACGACGCTGGGTCAATTGTGCGTTGCCTCTCCCGGTCGCAGCCGGCTACGACACAGCCCGGGTCTGTAACGACACCTCACGCACTGCAGTGCCTTAGACCGCTGCGCCACTCGGGAGGCCATCTCAGCAAGGTTTTACCCATGGTCGTGGAGCTGGAAGCGCAACTCAAATTGAACTGAGATGTACAGTAGCTGAAAAAGACTTTCAAAATGCAGATGTTTATCAATATTTTATTAACAAAAGAATAAAAGATGTTGATGAACAAATACTGTACAGTATATGCTTTATCCATTTTGCGGTTGAATGAGGAAATGTAAAACTTTAGATTTAAGCATCGAATACATTGTAAGTTTGCCATTATTTGGCCATTAGGCTACACTTTACAAAAGGACTCAACTCTGACTGCAGCATTTATCAGTAGTCTAAACTGTGGTACAAATTGGGGAATTTGTCACACCTAGCCAAGCTATTTGACTATGCTTTTGTAAATAAATGGGGGTGTTTATGTTTCAGTCCTTCTTCAATATAAATCATTCATTCAGAAGGTTAAACCAATAGGTCTGCAGTAATTTAAAGTACCTGGTACATTTTCATTATGTTATAATAATCAATGCCTTGTGGGAATGTTAAAAAGTCCAAAAGTTACAGGAGGAGTTAGACATTTGGCTGTCAGAAGTATTAAAAATAAACCAATGTCAGCCTTTAAATGCTTTATTATCCAAATGTTGAAAGTGAGTGTGGGCGATGGAGAGAAAAAAAAGGTGCAGTTTGAAGCGGAGAGTCAGATCAGGTGAGCAGGTGGGTCTGGGCAGGTGTGAAGTAGTTGTTGTTTGTATATTTTGTATGGCCTAAAAATATCAAATAAAATCTTATAAAATAAGGAACAATGACAAGCTTGCAAGACATCTGATTATTCATTATGAACAGGATTTATTTAATTTACATTCTTCATTGTAACAACGTCACAAATAATTGAACACACATGAGCAGATTAACTTAGTCGTTAATAAATGTTTTGACCATCAAAAAATGTTGGTACTTATTTATTTTTGATCCAAAGCCACAAATGAGTGAGTCACTCAGCTTTATGCTGACAAATCCTCAGTTTTTCAGAAACTAACTTTCTATAGAGGGGCAATCACCCTTTCACACTGTGGTAAACAAAGACCGTTTGTTATTTACAATGATTTATTTTGGTTTTTAGAGGGAGAGAAACCAAAAGCCCACCGTGCCTATTTTTCCAAAATCGTCAGTCCATATGTCAAGTGTAATTCGGCATTGCATTTACCTAAGTTCTCTAACAATTCCAGGAACACCGCCAAAATCTGTTCTTGTTGTTGCCTGATGCAGGACTCTAGTGCCAGAGAAGAGACTCTCGGACTGAAACATTCACACCTCCATTTAATTTATGAAAAGATAGTCAACTTGTGCACCGTTTATACTACCGATAGAATGCTGATATATCTCCCCCTTGTGATAGTGTGGAGCAATGACAGAATGATGCAATTTACCACAATCTGTCACAAACCAGCTAAATTTTTAAAAGGAAGAACCACTGCACACAGAAATATAATAGCCTACAGTTATTCATTCATTATTCATTTAACAAAACCTGAGAAAAAAAATCCAACCAGGAAGTGGGAAATCTGAGATTTGTAGTTTAAGTCTGCCTATCCAATATAGAGTGTCTGTGGGGTTATATTGCACTTCAAGGCTTCCACTAGATGTCAAGTCTTTAGAACCGTGTTTGAGGCTTCTACTGTGAAGAGGGAGAGAATAAGAGCTATTTGAGTCAGCGGTCTGGCAGAATGCCATGAGCTCAGTCAGGCGCACAACCGTGAGAGCTAGCTGCGTTCCTTCTCATTTCTAAAGACAAAGGAATTGTCCAGTTGAAACATTGTTTTTAACATAAATCTTCAATAATCTAAAGGATTGATTCTATACATTGTTTGATATGTTTCTACGAACTGTAATATAACTTTGACTTTGTCTGAACTAATTGCTCACGCACTGTGCATTTGGATTACTGGGCTAAACACAAGCAAAAAGTAGGTATTTGGACATAAGTGATGAACTTTATCGAACAAAACAAACATTTATTGTGGAACGGAGATTCCTGGGAGTGCATTCCGACGAAGATCAAAGGTAAGTGAATATTTATAACACTATTTCTCAGTTGTGACACCTTCTTTGGAAAATGGCTGTATGTTTGACTTTTAATTATGAGATTTCTGTGGTTTTGAATTTGGCGCCCTGCAATTGCACTGGCTGCTGGTTAGGTGGGACGCTAGCGTCCCACATATCCCAGAGAAGTTAAAAGGGCTATTGGAGTTAATAAGCAGGATCTCTACTGTATCATTATTACAGAAGTGACCAAAAAAGAGAGAGCTAGCTACCCATCTAATTATATGGTCGCAATTCTATTACACAGATAGCTGTACACTCCAGTTTAGGGCGGCATTTAGTATAGCACTGATGACCTCACTGCAGCATAACCATCACTCATTGGCTGGAGGGATGCCCTGACCTTGCTGCTATTGGTTGGTGGAAGGAAACTCTGTAGGCAGTGCGTAAGAAGTAACGACCCACAACTGAATTGAACAGTAAACAATGGAGCTCTGCTGCAGAAGCAGCCCTACAGCCAAACACAATCCATCACTCAGGAAACACACTCGTTACATTTAGAGCTGCCTGGCCACTGTGGGTGACTCACACTACAAATGTTACTATCTCCCTAAAGATAAGCTTGGCCTTATCCAAGCCCAGAACAGAACACATACTACCACTACTTTTCAAGATATGCAAGGCCAATATTGAAGAGATCCCACTGATGACAGGACTATGATGTGGACAGAAATCCCTAAATGGGAGTGTCCTTCTGTCCTATAACAGTCATTCCACAATGGTCTAGACAGATTTACATGCTCTTCATCCTCCATGAGGTCCCTCTATGCTGGTGGCTGGAGGAAAAGCTTTTGATTCAACATGAAAACAGCCATAAAACAGGAACTTAAAGTCCAGCAGGCATGCCCACAGTGCACCCTCCATCTCCACTGCACAATGAATGTGTTACCCTGACTGTAACCAAAATAATTCAGCTCAGAGACAGATGTTGAACTTGAGCAAAATGATTTGTCTGTCCACAACGAATTTCCTTGGCTAACATGAGCACACACTAAGCAGGCACTAACATAGCCGCCCCACATAGGCATGCATGACATCACTGAGAAGGAATGCGTGAGAAACCAAGTCAAATTAACACCATACACACCAACATGGAGGAGGCTTGAAACTCACTAATTTAGTCATGAGGTTGTGTCCTCTGCCCTCACAGACCTGGTGTTGGGTTAACTACCCCATGGCAATAGCTGGACTGGTGGGTTTGGGCACATTTCAGCTCAAGGCCTTTTATTCCAGATGCTATTGAAACACTGCATTAACTTCTTGGATATAGGGGGCGCTATTTTAATTTTTTGGATGAAAAACGTTCCCGTTTTAAACAAGATATTTTGTCACGAAAAGATGCTCACCTATGCATATAATTGACAGCTTTGGAAAGAAAACACTGACGTTTCCAAAACTGCAAAGATATTGTCTGTGAGTGCCACAGAACTGATGTTACAGGCGAAACCCAGGTAAAAATCCAATCAGGAAGTGCCTCATTTTTTGAAACCGCCTCATGCCAATGACTCCTTATATGGCTGTGAAGGAGCTAGGAGTCAGCTTACGTGTTTCCCGGAGAAAACCTTGCGTAAAATACTGAGGTAGCCATTTTTTCCAATCGTTTATGAGAAACCAACTGCCTCCACGGATATATTATCGAATACATATGTTAAAAACATCTTGATGGATCCTAAACAACGTTTGCCGTGTTTCTGTCGATATTATGGAGCAAATTTTGAAAAAAGTTTGGCGTTATAGTTTAAGTATTTTCGGTTGATTTCTCAGCCAAGCAGGATGAACAAACGTGACATTTTTCACCTACAAAAATATTATTTTTGGAAAAAAGGAACATTTGTTATCTAACTGGGAGTCTCCTGAGTGAAAGCATCTGAAGTTCTTCAAAGGTAAATTATTTAATTTGGTTGCTTTTCTTATTTTTGTGAAAATGTTGCCAGCACAGCCTAGCATAGCATTATGCCATGCTAAACTTACACAAATACTTGTCTAGCGTTGGCTGTAACGCATATTTTGAAAATCTGAGATGACAGTGTTGTTAACAAAAGGCTAAGCTTGCGTTTCAATATATTTATTTCATTTGCGATTTTCATGAATAGGAAACGTTGCGTTATGGTAATGCGCCTGAGGCTATGACTACTCTCCCGGATACTGGATTACTCGTCGCTAGAGGTTAACTATGACATGTACACTGACAGCAGGGGAGCATGAGCAACACTTGACAGAAGAGAGATGTAAGAAAGGGAATGATTGTCAGCGCCAAGGCTGCCGCAAAGTGTTGCGCTTATTTATCTGGCGGGTGTCCTTGTCCGAGTTCACTTTGCCATGGCAGCACGATGAGAGAAAGAGGCGAGAGGGAACAGAGCGAGAAAGAGTGCGAGATTGGGGATACAAAAAAGAGGGATAAAAGAGGTTTACAGAGTGAAGGGTGGAGGGAGCATGATAGTCTCCCCTCCTAAAAGGAGTAATGAAATCAGCCAGGCAATTGACTCTGTGCTGTGGGAAGAAACAGACAGACTGCCACAAGGCCGCAGTGAGTCACTCCTCAGCCATCAGACCTCTCATCATCCATTACCACTACCTTTACAAAACCATGTCTCTCTTATCATTGTCAAAATCACATGAAAACCCCAAACTAGATCTTAAAATGGCACTACAGTGGAGTATGCTCTGCATACTTCTGTTACGTAACACTGGGAAGCAGACAGGAAATCTAGATGCAGCTCTATAATAGATTAGCAGCTCCTGGTTCCAGGTGCACTGGAGTGGCTGGATCAAATGGATACCCAATACACTACAGCCTCACTGGCAGAAAGTGGTTCAGTAGTGATGCACTGTGTGGAACGAATGACATTCCAAGGAAAGATGCAACTGTACTCTCTGTCCCTGGCTAGAATCAAAGCTTATGTTAAGATGAATAGGCTAAAATGCAAATCAGACACTTCCCTCGAACCCCATGTGAAGCGTTCTCAACCTGAGCAAGCCGCAGACCCCTGCATCCATCGGCTGATTTAACAAGAGGTTTGCTTTTCCTCTCTTCCTTCAAGGGAACAAGGGCACCTTGCTCAGCACAAAAGCCCCTGCGTCCTGCAGAGATTCAAGGAAGGGCAGAATGTGCTGAGGCTTGCAGGGGTCCAGCTCCAAACTGCTCTATTACTCCACAACAGGAAGCAGGAGCCCATTGTCTCACAGATTGACCACGGGTCGGGGGACATGTGACCAGCACCAACCCAGGGGTAAGGAAGACGGGTCCTCTGGTCTGACAGATATAAGGGAAGAGGGGAGGAAAAGGAGAGATAAAAAGATGAATTCAGAGTGTTGTCCAGCCACTGGTCAAGCTAGTTCTGCTGACTGAGGGTTGGTTTCCAGATAGTTTAGTGGCTTTTCCTTTTTGTAAAATGCTTTGCTGCTTTATTGTATGTTCAGGTGTCCTACCCTGAGGAATGTCAAGTGTTCAGCAAATCCATATCCTCACAAGCATGTCACGAGATATCAGCTGCTTACCAGGTGAGAGTTCAAAGTTCCCCACACAAACCTTTGAAGGTGAGGTTTTAAAGAATGCAGGCATAAAAAGTTTCTTAACACCTATTACGCACTAAACAGAGTTTAGTGGTGGGGTAAAATGTAATGTCTTCCATTTAAATGCCATTCGACAACAGTTATTGCTGTGGTAAAATAAATAGACTTTCAAGCAGTGAGCAGTCATGTAGGAGGAGAAATGTACAGTATGTGACCTTGAGTAGGTCATCTCATTTTCAGCTGAACTGGTTACATTGTTGTAACTAGTTCAAGCTGCATAAATAGAGAGAATGAGATGCATGTTCTGTTCTTTGCTAGCAGCCCTAGTAGGATAATACTAGACGACTACATGTAGGGTCACATCAAGCAGATAGATGTTCTTACAGATGCTCCCAGGACCATCTGCCATGTAATCAAAAACATTTTATCAAGAGACAACTAGCCATCTCTTGAATAAAGTGGGAAGGAATATAAAGATAGTGAGTGGCCTTATTGAAGTGAAACATTGCCGAGATATGATATTGATAAGCACTAAGATATTTATTGACATATCCAGTTTTTCCTCTCAATATAAACAAACATTTGGCACAGTGAGGAAACTTGACTCCTCACACCCTCTGTTACAGAATACTAATAGCAAGGGAAACCTTTGTCAACACAGGGCCAGGAACAATGTCTTCACTCAGTGAATAGGAGTCCAACATGCATTATGTTCAAGACACTAGCTCCAACTCCCAGGAAAACCAAGTGTGTGTGGTAAGTAAAAAAACAATGCCTGGAAAAACAGTCAGGGCCCTTGTACC
Source organism: Oncorhynchus masou masou (assembly GCF_036934945.1). Classification (NCBI taxonomy): domain Eukaryota; kingdom Metazoa; phylum Chordata; class Actinopteri; order Salmoniformes; family Salmonidae; genus Oncorhynchus; species Oncorhynchus masou. Next base: position 67,032,386 of record NC_088223.1, read on the forward strand.
TCAGAGAGAGGAAAAGTCCAGTTCTATACAGCCAGCTGTATAAATGGTTGATTTATAAAAATGCAAGCTACGCAAGTGGCCTCGGATGAGTGAGGACAGAGGACACCGTCAGAGGGAGAGCAAATAAAGTGGATGGGAGGCTTCAACGTATAGGCCCAGTGGTGCAGCTCACCATGAGGTTCCCTCAGCCTCTGGGGTCAGTCTGGGTGAACATAAGTGTGCTTTAAAGCAGATCGGACTGCTGCTGCTGGCTGAACAAATAGCGTTTATCTGGTGTAGGCCGTCTTTGTAAATAAGAATTTGTTCTTAACCGACTTGCCTTGTTAAATATAAAATAAAAAGTAATGGACCTGACTGAGTTTGGCTGGCTCAGTCTCTGTACTGTATTAGAACAGCAGTACTGGGCTGGATATGTGTGTGAGAACATCCATCGCCAGCCTACTGGAGCACCGTGATGTCACAGAAGCAGATACGAGAGGCGGACCTTAAAGGAGTCAGTGACTGACTCATATCATGTGGCCATACTGCACCAATTGGCTCAAAGTGAGGCCCTGGTAGTTTCCTGGGAGCTAGTTAGCTCTCCTGTGTGTATGGAACTGTATACCTACCGGCCCAGATACCTGACAGCCCAGCAGAGATTTATGAAGACACTCCAGAGGGAGTGTGGACATAAACCCAACAGGGAGGATGACAGATGATCTCAATAGAAAGGAAAGGGGGATACCTAGTCAGTTGTACAACTGAATACCTTCAACTGAAATGTGTCTTCCGCATTTAACCCAACCCCTCTGGATCAGAGAAGTGCGGGTGGCTGCCTTAAATCGACATCCACGTCTTCGGTGGCCGGAGAACAGTGGGTTAACATCTTCGATATAGGGGGCGCTCTTAATTTTTGGATAAAAAAACGTTCCCGTTTTAAACAAGATATTTTGTCACGAAAAGATGCTTGACTATGCATATAATTGACAGCTTTGGAAAGAAAACACTGACGTTTCCAAAACTGCAAAGATATTGTCTGTGAGTGCCACAGAACTGATGCTACAGGCAAAACCAAGATGAAATTTCAAACAGGAAATGGCCTAGATTTTTAAGGCGCTGTGTACCAATGTCTCCTTATATGGCTGTGAATGCGCCAGGAATGAGCCTACACTTTCTGTCGTTTCCCCAAGGTGTCTGCAGCATTGTGACGTATTTGTAGGCATATCATTGGAAGATTGACCATAAGAGACTACATTTACCAGGTGCCCGCTTGGTGTCCTCCGTCGAAATTATTGCGTAATCTCCAGCTGCGTGCATTTTACCATTTGCTTCAAAGGAGAAAGGCAACTGCCACGAATGATTTATCATCGAATAGATGTGAAAAACACCTTGAGGATTGATACTAAACAACGTTTATCATGTTTGTCAATATTATGGAGTTAATTTGGAAAAAAAGTTTGGCGTTGTAATGACTGAATTTTCTGGGTTTTTTCTTAGCCAAACGTGATGAACAAAACGGAGCGATTTCTCCTACACAAATAATATTTTTGGAAAAACTGAACATTTGCTAACTAACTGAGAGTCTCCTCATTGAAAACATCCAAAGTTCTTCAAAGGTAAATTATTTTATTTGAATGCTTTTCTTGTTTTTGTGAAAATGTTGCCTGCTGAATACTAGGCTAATGCTATGCAAGCTATCAATACTCTTACAAAAGTTTGTGTAGCTATGGTTGAAAAGCATATTTTGAAAATCTGAGATGACAGTGTTGTTAACAAAATGCTAAGCTTGTGAGTGAATATATTTCTTTCATTTCATTTGCGATTTTCATGAATAGTTGAGGCTATGATTACGCTCCCGGATTTGTATTTTTTAAATTTATTTTACCTTTATTTAACTAGGCAAGTCAGTTAAGAACAAATTCTTATTTTCAATGACGGCCTAAGAACAGTGGGTTAACTGCCTGTTCAGGGGCAGAACGACAGATTTGTACCTTGTCAACTCGGGAATTTGAACTTGCAACCTTTTGGTTACTTGTCCAACTCGCTAACCTCTAGGCTACCCTGCCGCCCCAAGATACGGGATTGCTCGACGCAAGAAGTTAACTGCCTCGCTCAGGGGGGAATAACAGATTTTTACCTTGTCAGCTCGAGGATTTGATCCAGAAACCTTTCGGTTACTGGCCCAACACTCTAACCACTAGCCTACCTGTCGCCCCATAGGCCTCTGCTTTGCATTTCATCATGTAAATGGGTGACCTACACCGAAGGTGCTTTAAAGCACACTTATGTTCACCCAGACTGACCCCAGAGGCTGAGGGAACCTCATGGTGAGCTGCACCACAGGGCCTATACGTTTAACCTTTGGGTCTTCATTTCCAATTACAGCACACCATGAATGGCCCAGTTGAAGGACAATGTGTGGGAAATATTCTGCATGATCCACTGCTCATACTTCGCTCTATACCATCCGTGAAACACGCATGAAACAGCATATGCAAGTAAAGCATTAGTGATGGCAGCTGGACTCCCCAGGGTATATATATCGGTCACATACAATGACGGACGTGCCAATGACACAGAAATCAGAGGATACTTATTACACTAAATTTGTGCGCTGTGGGCACTGTTAGGCAACAGAAACTAGTAAATAAATGCAATGCATAGTGAGAGTACAATATCCTTCTCTAGCTTTGCGATGAAAATGCTTTCATGTCTAGAATAACTTGACACAGCCTTAAAAAACGGGCGCATGCACCAGAGGTCAATGTGAATTCTACACACAGTGTTGGTAATTTCAGGCAAAATCTATAATTCATAGACGGAGTACTAGTATTAAGTCTCACTCAAGATGCAGGAGAAAGATGGTGAATGTGGTGCACAACACCCCTGCCGCACACCCTACAGCTACAAACTACAGTGCCAGCTTAGCTCAATCTCAATTCACAGAATAGCCAGTACATTATCTAAACAGTCCCACCTTCCTCTATCTTCTGAAACACCCACTCCTGCAATTAGAGACCCTTCAAGGGCATAACACTCACCATAAACTGTACATTATAATTCCACAAACTAAAGGCCTTTACAAGGGCTTGTCAACCTCAGACGTGATGTATGAATAACTAAAGCTATATTTAGATAAATTTGATTAGTCAACTTTATCTTCAGTACAGGTACATTAGTGATATGGAGTGCTATTAGGGCCGGGACGCTACCAATATCTTGATAAGTGTTAGTATCGTGGCAAAGAAAAACAAAACGGATTTAACTTCTTTAGGAAAACAGCCCCAAAGTTGGAAACAAACATGTTGTCATCCAGAGTCACAATTGATTGTATCATATTTTACATACAGCAGGTTTTTAAAGGACCAAAGAGTTTGGTCTGCTTTGTGTTTTCATTTTAGCCATGGGAAAAAAATCTAGCGATACTGGCATCATCCTGGCACTAAGGGCTATTGCTGTGAATGCACCGTGCAGCAGTAAAGGCTGGAGTGGATACTAGGTCTAGTGTTTGGGGACTATGCCTGCAGGGCTCATTTGTGTTATCACCATTCCCGTCTGTAGAAAAACAAAAAAGAGGATAGTCCAACAACATTGGCTCACAGTGACATCCCTTCACCTCTCTAACATCTGTGGTTAGCCATAATCCTCTGGAGAATATCCTATCATTTTACACTACAGATTGAAATACTGAGAAATTACAGTTGCGATTCCCCTCAGACACTATACAATATCCATGAGAAAAGAGAAGAGAAACTAGAATCAATGTAATAGCAAAAACAGCACTACTCCAGATGTAGAGGCAAAACTGCACAATTTAACAGCAAAAGTGAGTCTCAGTCACATGCAGCGCTTTGTCTAAGTATTGTAGTAAAGCTATTATTCTGACTGAAATAAATACTACATATTTCCACCTCTCCTAACGGTTTTGTTTATGAGTCATGCTTTAAAACAAAACAACTTTGCATTGTGTCGAGCAACACAATGTAAAACCAATTATTTTTCAGAAACCAAGATGTAGGCAGATCGCATGTCTTGTTCTGAATCTGAGGCTCCACAAAAAGACCAGAGACTGATTTATTCATTAGCTAGCTCACTTAGAGATCTTTCAAGCCAGCAGTCTTGACACAATACATGCACTCCAAGGAGCATAAATGTTTTCCACTTCCTCAACTTGACCTACTGTGAGTTTAATAGTCACCATGACGTGATGTAGCCAATGTCAGGCTAAGGTGTGGTCTTTCAAAACCACAAACACTCCCAGTCTCATATATTTTGCGTAATAGAGGAAGGTTTTTTCATTGGTCAGATGTAATTTTTGTAGCTTTTTAGTGCTTGAAGTAAATGTTTTGGGCTCTCGAGAGGTGCAGCAGTCTAAGGTACTGCATCTCAGTGCTTGAGACATCACTACAGAGACCCTGGTTCAAATCCAGGCTGTATCACAACCGGCCGTGATTGAGAGTCCCATAGAGGAGCACACAATTGCTCCAGCGTCGTCCGGGTTTGGCCTTCATTGTAAATAAGAATGTTCTTAATTGACTTTCCTAGTTAAATAAAGGTTAAAAAATAAATAAATTGTCCACTGAAAATAAACTACAGCCAAACTGCCCAAGAGTTTAAACTTATTTCATTAACAGAACAGTAATCAAACTTATCTGTGATGGAAAATCATTTAAAAAATCATTCATACAAAAGTACATGAAAAAGCCGTATCTAATTATGTGTGAAGATGTGTTATACACCTGCTGATGACATGCTTTATTTAACTAGGAAAGTCAATTAAGAATCATGAGGCAGGCAGCCCACTTAACCTGCATGAATGAAAGGATATTCATGATACTGTTAGGGAAGGAAGAATGAAACGTTGCCTATTCTTCAGTACTGACATTGAGGGAAATGACTCAGGCTTGGTGTTAACTAGTTAGCTCAGCCGGCGGTGTGAGGTCGACCTGCTTATTCAAAACTAAGGCAAGTACAGGTGTAAATGGAAATGTTACTCAACTCGCCATGATCATGATAGTTCTAATCTGTGACAGGAAGAATGTTAGCTAAACTAGCTACTATAGGTGGCTGGCTAACTTTAGCTTACTAATATTTGATCCGGGTTGAATGGTCATCACATTTAGATAGCTATAATTAACGACAGATGGTTTATTACTGAATTGGTATTAATGTATTTCCTTCATTTACCTAGCTAGCTACAACACATTCGTGAGCAGCTGGCTAGTAGATTTAGGCTAAGCTAACGTTAGCTGGTCTCATACTGGTTAGTTGGCAAACTATCTATATTGTAGCTAAAGTTAGCCAACTATAACAATAGGTTATTGGCCTACTAAACGACTTCGCCGTCCATACCAATGGGTAAGACAACTTGCTCGCTAGTTAGAAACTATATCTATATAGTTACTGTATCTAGTTAACTAATGTCATCCATCGTCAGCGTCCCACCGAGCTGGGCGACGATGTCATGATTAGCTAACTCAGCCAACATTATGTTGAGGTCATTTTCATTCAGAGATAAGCGATGCTTGTTACTCGTCGGCTATGTTAGTATCTTAATGAACAATGAATGAGGAAAGTAATACATTATCATTTTTCAGAAATATCACCATTCATTCAACATAACGTTACCTGCAGGTGCTCCTGAAAGCGAATAGGCAGGATCTGAGCCATGGCGGTTCCTTTGCTCTCCTCCCGATTCTCCTAATGCTAACACACTACGGCTGCTTCTCAGATCCTAGCCGGACAGCCAGGAAAAGGCTAGTTTAAAGTCCAATTGGTTAGACTTGTTGTCAATATACTGGTGATTGTAATTGTCCTTTTGCTGTTTACTTGCTTCCCCAGTGATGACGGTCTGATACCGCTGCACTGAACACACTGGACCTTCAATGGCGGTGGTGGAGGCTGCTCGGGAGAGAAACAATCCGGAAATGGCAGTGTACTTCAGTGGGGCGGACGAATACACATATTTATGTTTCAAAAAGTGTCATTTACAATCACGATTAGCATTTTATGTATAATATTCACAATTGAAAACTATTCACTTTTATACAATCCAAGAAAAATTACTAAAATGTAGTGCAAAGGGCGCATACAATTTGGGCGATTAAGGATGCATTGGTACTATTTCTTTGCGATTCGCCCTTTGATTTTTGCCACATCATTCGTCCTCGTGAATGAACGTCAGTTCCTACTTGCGTGCTACGGTTCCCAGTGGCGTAAAGTATTTAAGTAAAAATACTTTCAAGTTCTACTTAAATCGTTTTGGGAGGTATCTGTACTTTACAATTCATATTGACTTCTTTTAGTTGTACTTCACTACATTCCTAAACAAAATGATGTACTTTTTACTCTATACATTTTCCCTGACACCCAAAATAACTAATTACATTTTGAATGCTCAAACAGGACAGGAAAATGGTCCAATTCATGCGCTTGTCAAGAGAACATCCCTGGTCACCCCCCGCCTCTGATCTGGAGGATTCACGAAACACAAATGCTTCATTTGTAAATTATGTCTGAGTGTTTGAGAGTGTCCCTGGCTATCCGTAAATTGGGAGAAAAAAAATAGAAAATTGTGCGTCTGGTTTGCTTAATACTAGGAATTTTAAATTATTTATTATATTTTTGCAATTACATTTACTTCTGATACTTAGGTATATTTAAAACCAAATACTTTTAGACCTTTACACAAGTAGTGTTTTACTGGGTAACGTTCACTTTTACTTGTCATTTTCTATTAAGGTATCTTTACTTTCACAAGTATGACAATTGGGAACTTTTCCCACCACTGCCGGTTCCCCACCATTGAAGGCTTTGAAAGGGTTGTAGCCCTTATAATAAAAGCATGATATTAGAGTTTTGTACGCCTCTTGAATTCACTTGTTTATCTGGTCGATATTGTGTGTATTTGCTTTATCTTCAAACCACTCACTTTCTATAACTAGACTTTATTCCTCAACTAGACTTGATGCTAGCCCAAAAGTCGGCAGATGGCGATATTGAGTTATTTAATTTTACAGTCCAAAGGGAATCTATGCAGCTGGCTATACATAACCAATAAGGTACAAGGAGGTGTGGCATATGGCCAATATACCACAGCTTAGGGCTGTTCTTAGGCACGTGCATAGTCACTTTAATAACTCTACCTACATGCACATATTGCCGCAACTAAACGGTGCCCCCGTACATTGACTCGTACCGGTACCCCCCTGTGTAAAGTCTTGCTATTGTTATTTTACTGCAGCACTTTAATTACTTGTTACTTTTATTTCTTATTCTTACTCATATATTTTTTTAACTGCATTGTTGGTTAGGGGCACATAAGTAAGCATTTCACTGTAAGGTCTACACCTATTGTATTCGGCCCATGTGACTAATCAAATTTTATTTGATTTTATTTGATTTACCACAAACCTCATGGTACCTTATTGCTATTAGAAACTGGTTACCAACGTAATTAGAGCAGTAAAAATAAATGTTTTGTCATACCCATGGTATATGGTCTGATATACCACAGCTGTCAGCCAATACGCATTCAGTGCTCAAACCACCCAGTTTAAAAACAGCTTGTCATGACTTCCACCGAAGGTGGCTCCTCTTCCTGTTCGGGCGTTGGTCGTTGTCACCGGTCTACTAGCTGCCACCAATTCCCTTTTCCTTTTCTGTTGGTTATGTCTTATTGGTTGCAGTCTACTGCAGTTAGTAGAGATAGCCTGCAAAGTAATGTCATACTTTCCAGGTCCATACCCAAACAGTTCGAACTACTAATTTTGAAAATTACTCTCTCCAGAAATAAGTCTCTCACTGTTGCCGCCTGCTACCGACCCCCCTCAGCTCCCAGCTGTGCCCTGGACACCATTTGTGAATTGATTGCCCCCCATTTAGCTTCAGAGTTTGTTCTGTTAGGTGACCTAAACTGGGATATGCTTAACACCCCGGCAGTCCTACAATCTAAGCTAGATGCGCTCAATCTCACACAAATCATCAAGGAACCCACCAGGTACAACCCTAAATCTGTAAACAAGGGCACCCTCATAGACGTCATCCTGACCAACTGGCCCTCCAAATACACCTCCACTGTCTTCAACCAGGATCTCAGCGATCACTGCCTCATTGCCTGTATCCGCTACGGAGCCGCAGTCAAACGACCACCCCTCATCACTGTCAAACGCTCCCTAAAACACTTCTGTGAGCAGGCCTTTCTAATCGACCTGGCCCGGGTATCCTGGAAGGACATTGACCTCATCCCGTCAGTTGAGGATGCCTGGTCATTCTTTAAAAGTAACTTCCTCACCATTTTAGATAAGCATGCTCCGTTCAAAAAATGCAGAACTAAGAACAGATATAGCCATTGGTTCACTCCAGACCTGACTGCCCTCGACCAGCACAAAAACATCCTGTGGCGGACTGCAATAGCATTGAATAGTCCCCGCAATATGCAACTGTTCAGGGAAGTCAGGAACCAATACACGCAGTCAGTCAGGAAAGCAAAGGCCGGCTTTTTCAAGCAGAAATTTGCATCCTGTAGCTCCAACTCCATAAAGTTCTGGGACACTGTGAAGTCCATGGAGAACAAGAGCACCTCCTCCCAGCTGCCCACTGCACTGAGGCTAGGTAACACGGTCACCACCAATAAATCCATGATTATCGAAAACTTCAACAAGCATTACTCAACGGCTGGCCATGCCTTCCGCCTGGCTACTCCAACCTCGGCCAACAGCTCCGCCTCCCCCCCCCGCAGCTACTCGCCCAAGCCTCTCCAGGTTCTCCTTTACCCAAATCCAGATAGCAGATGTTCTGAAAGAGCTGCAAAACATGGACCCATACAAATCAGCTGGGCTTGACAATCTGGACCCTCTATTTCTGAAACTATCCGCCGCCATTGTCGCAACCCCTATTACCAGCCTGTTAACCTCTCTTTCATATCGTCTGAGATCCCCAAGGATTGGAAAGCTGCCGCAGTCATCCCCCTCTTCAAAGGGGGAGACACCCTGGACCCAAACTGTTACAGACCTATATCCATCCTGCCCTGCCTATCTAAGGTCTTCGAAAGCCAAGTCAACAAACAGGTCACTGAACATTTCGAATCCCACCGTACCTTCTCCGCTGTGCAATCTGGTTTCCGAGCCGGTCACGGGTGGACAACAGCCACGCTCAAGGTACTAAACAATATCATAACCGCCATCGATAAAAGACAGTACTGTGCAGCCGTCATCATCGACCTTGCCAAGGTTTTCGACTCTGTCAATCACCATATTTTTATCGGCAGACTCAGTAGCCTCTGTTTTTCTGATGACTGCCTTGCCTGGTTCACCAACTACTTTGCAGACAGAGTTCAGTGTGTCAAATCGGAGGGCATGCTGTCAGGTCCTCTGGCAGTCTCTATGGGGGTGCCACAGAGTTCAATTCTCGGGCCGACTCTTTTCTCTGTATATATCAATGATGTTGCTCTTGCTGCGGACGATTCCCTGATCCACCTCTACGCAGACGACACCATTCTGTATACTTCCGGCCTGTCCTTGGACACTGTGCTATCTAACCTCCAAACGAGCTTCAATGCCATACAACACTCCTTCCGTGGCCTCCAACTGCTCTTAAACGCTAGTAAAACCAAATGCATGATTTTCAACCGTTCGCTGCCTGCACCCGCACGCCCGACTAGCATCACCACCCTGGATGGTTCCGACCTAGAATATGTGGACATCTATAAGTACCTAGGTGTCTGGCTAGACTGGGGCGGCAGGGTAGCCTAGTGGTTAGAGCATTGGACTTGTAACCGAAAGGTTGCAAGTTCAAACCCCCGAGCTGACAAGGTACAAATCTGTCGTTCTGCCTCTGAACAGGCAGTTAACCCACTGTTCCTAGGCCGTCATCAAGAATTTGTTCTTAACTGACTTGCCTGGTAAAATACAAAAATAAAAATAAACTGTAAACTCTCCTTCCAGACTCATATCAAACTTCTCCAATCTAAAATCAAAAAATTCCGCAACAATGCCTCCTTCATCATGCCGCCAAACTTACCCTAGGACTATTCTACCGATCTCGATTCAGCGATGTCATCTACAAAATGCTTCCAACACTCTACTCAGCAAACTGGATGCAGTTTTCACAGTGCCATCCATTTTGTTACTAAAGGTGTACCACCCACTACTCACCTGTATGCTCATCCCTAAAGCCAGACCCACTGGCTCAGGTCATCTACAAGTCCATGCTAGGTAAAGCTCCGCCTTATCTCAGTTCACTGGACACGATCTAGCACACGCTCCAGCAGGTGTATCTCACTGATCATCCCTAAAGCCAACACTTCATTTGGCCGCCTTTCGTTCCAGTTCTCTGCTGCCTGTGACTGGAACGAATTGCAAAAATCGCTGAAGTTGAAGACTTTTATCTCCCTCACCAACTTCAAACATCTGCTATCTGAGCAGCTAACCGATCACTGCAGCTGTACATAGTCTACCGGTAAATAGCCCACCCAATTTTACCTACCTCATCCCCATACTGTTTTTATTTATTTACTTTTCTGCTCTTTTGCAAACCAATATCTCTACCTGTACATGACCATCTGATCATTTATCACTCCAGTGTTAATCTGCAATATTGTAATTATTCGCCTACCTCCTCATGCCTTTTGCACACAATGTATATAGACTCTCTTTTTTTCTACTGTGTTATTGACTTGTTAATTGTTTACTCCATGTGTAACTCTGTGTTGTCTGTTCACACTGCTATGCTTTATCTTGGCCAGGTCGCAGTTGCAAATGAGAACTTGTTCTCAACTAGCCTACCTGGTTAAATAAAGGTGAAATAAATAAATAAAATATTTGACAAATTCCCAGTCGAAGCTCCTTTTTTTCCGAGGTCCTAGTTGTCTTAAACTCAATGAAGTCTGAGATTTCCCAATTCCATGTTTCCAGTTGTTTTGAAAGTGACAGTAGTCATGCTGGATTGACAGCAGACTTGGACCACACATCCACTCCACTGAATAGTAGGCTACTGATTGCTTTGCAACGCTTGCAGTTAGCCACTGATTCCTTCCAAACCACTCATTGTTGAATTTGCGATTTCCAACTTGTTGTGTAATGTTTATGTCCAATGCCTGATAAGCACCGATACGTTTTATCTATAATATCTCTTCATAATTTATCTTCATACGACAAGGATTGTAAAGGATTTGCCAGTAAATTGTCAACTTGATTCATGATGATGACTGCTACATGTAGCTTTCTAGCTAAGGTTTTGGAAATATGATATTGACATGACCAGTCCAATCAATGATACTATAGATATAAGGTAATTTGACGCAATTCGATCTGTGGCCAATGACCTTGAGCTTTCTTGGATGGGCACTTCTAATGTAACTCTATAGTAGCACCCAAGGGGCTTGAATTTTCGAGCTCTCCCAATAGATTTTGCAGTGACGTTGTGTCCCAATGAGTGACAGAACGCAGAGCCAATCACGGAGCAACAAGAGAGTATTACCAACCCCTACTATTTTCCGCTGGTTTCCCCACCACCACAGAAAGCACTGAGCTCGGCTGAAACACCTGCATTTTGGAGCTGCCTTCCTCAAGAAAGCAAAAAGAGACCATGTTTGTATGCTGCTTTATGCAGTTTGCAAACTGATATGTGACATGTATAAATCCAAAACAACCTGCAAAACCGTGAAAAAAACAACATATACATAAAAATCTCGCCATATATTTTTTTAGCTAAACAGTTGGGGCTTTGCCCCACCTGCCCTGAATGACGGGTCGCCACTGAAAAATAATGCAAATCTCCGTTGCCATAGAGGCAGGGACCCTGGAAACACGAGACACAGACGCTCATATAGAGAAGCCATGTGTGTCATAAAAGCATGGCCTTCGGACTCACTGTGGGTATGTCCCAGGTACACTGAGGAGTCAGCGATTACCCTCTGGCCCAGAGCTAATCTAGAGAAACACTGGGTGCATGATTCTGCAGAGCAAACACACGCATGCATGCACGCACGCACGCACGCACACACACGCACACACACGCACACAGCCCTGACCCTGGTCATTTCTTATTTTCACTACACCACTACCATGCACATGACAATGCCTCCTATTCCAGTGCAGAGTAAGGATTCCAAAGAGGCACAGATCCACCGCTTAGATTTTTGCCATTGATTCTCTAAACATCTAAGCCTTCCTAAAATTGTAAGGAATATGTGCTGAAGAAAAGATCTAAACAGAAAAATAGCTGTCTCTCTGGTCTTACACAGACATTATGTAAGAGAAACCGTTGGCTCTTTGGCAGGGCTCTAGCAGCAGATGTGAGTTCTGTGTCCTTCTGTGGCTAGATTATTGGGCTGAAGGATTCCCCCAGTTATAAAGAATGGACTGGACTGACACTAGGATCCGGTGCAGGGAGCTGGAGCTCGCACAGTAAGTCCTATAGAGGGTCTATGGCTCATTGCCACTCCTTTCTAAGGAGTTTTTCCAAGCCACTGTGCTTCTACACCTGCATTGCTTGCTGTTTGGGGTTATAGGCTGGGTTTCTGTACAGCACTTTGAGATATCAGCTGATGTACGAAGGGCTATATAAATAAATTTGATTTGATTTGATTGCCCACACACGCTCGCACACACACACACACACACACACACACACACACACACACACACACACACACACACACACACACACACACACACACACACACACACACACACACACACACACACGTACGTACAGATGCTCTCACAAACACACAAATTAATGCAGGAATATGAACACGAATGCTCACACACACACATTCACTGACATTCTCCCACTCTCTCTCTCTCTCTCTCTCTCTCTCTCTCCCCTCTTTCTCTCTCCTTCACTCTGGCATTTAATCCACTGTGAATAATTCATGTGTATGCCTACTATTGGCCATGACCTGGCACTACACCCTTCATACACTGTTTGTCCCACCTTGATATAGTACATTAATAAATAACCCCCTCCTAAGATAATAGCCCAGCTGGTAATATAATATAGTCATCTCATACTCCTGGAGTTCCACCCTTGATCGCTTGATTGTGACCATGTGAGACTGTCAGTGTCACTTCACTTCAGTCATGTGCTCCACTATGTGCAGATCCCACTACAGCTGTTCTATCCCAGATGAACAAGGGACAATAATATACCTCTTTAACCCTAACCTTAATCAATTTGTCCATTTGTGATCCAAAAGCATCATCACCTTTTATTTATACAATTAGAATGCAGTGACAGCCCCATCAAAAATAATGTATTTGGCATAACAATCCTTCCCCTTGTCTGATTACCAGCATGTCAAGCACACTTCACTGGCAGCTAAGTGATTGGAAACAGGTCCCCCAAAAATTCTCTCCTCTGAATGACATTACAGAACACACCAATCTAATCTACTCCGTTTCTTAATGTTATACCAATTTTAAGTGTCCCATTGTTTGCTCTGCAGTAACATGCACCCTATGGTCTGGAGCTGAGCGGAAGTCACTAATTAACTGTGGGGATATGTCAATGTAGATGTTCCTTGCTCCCTGTCCCTCCCATTAAAGAATTAAAGGGCAGTGGACACAGTTGTTGAAGTACCCTGACTCTGAGGGAGGCCGCAGTAGGTGGAGATCAGTATGCTGTCTATAACGTCACCTGAAAACATCAGCCTGGTAAAAACATACAAAAACCCTGGAAAATTAGTGATGCTCTAGTCATGGCATTGGAAATGCATTATGTGTAGCCTACTATTCATATAGCTGATTCAGACTGCATCAATTGTGGTATGTGTGTTACGCGGAGTGGAACTCAAGAGCAGACTCAGACGAGGAAACTGGGATGAAGTAACCAAGGTATTTATTGCAACACAGGGGAAGATGGAGTGCAGGCCAGGGGAAGCTCGGGCGGGTTGCAGGAAACCATGTGAGGAGGCTGAGGCTGGAGTGAGAGGGGTTGGGACAACAGGATAAGCAGGTCCGGAGAGGAATCCAAGGGAGCAGTAGAGTGGAATCCAGGACAGTAGCAGGATGACGAGACGTGGCAATGGAGACAGGGACCAGAGTCAGAGCAGGCAGAACTGTAGCGGAGGGGAAAACAGCGTTAGGCAAGAAAAACCGGCACAAGGGATCTGAATAGTAAAAAACAGCTAGAACCATACTGTCTGAGCAGAGATTACGATCTGGCAGTGTGGAAGTGGCAGGGCTGAGTATTTGTAGAGGTCTTGATTAAGAAACAGGTTGCAGCTGGTGGGGATCTGCTCTGACTCCAGCACACCTGTCTCCGCCCACACAAACACACAGAGAGAGGGGGGGAGTACTGGGGGAGAGGCGGCAGGTGCTTGCTGAAGACAGGCGCAAGGTTGTGATACTCTGGAGGAACTGATGACAGGTGTGGCGGTTCAGACAAGGCAGGGGAAAGGGCAGAATGTAGACAATGAGTGACAAAATTATCTCCAAGTGGTTACCTTTCAGGCGGTCCAGTCAATCTGTGGGTTGTGTAGCTTTAACCATGGATGGCCAAGAACCGGGGGGAGTAAGGACAGTCGATTATGTGGAAACTGATCTTTTCCTGGTGGTTTCTAGAGAGACAGGGACGTTTTTTTTCCACAGACACGGGCAAGGAGCTGTCCATTGAGAGCGTTGGCATCGAGGGGTGAATCGAGTTGGACAGTGTCCAGGCCCAACTGGGTAACGACACATCCGTCCAGGAAGCTCTCATTGGCGTCCGAATCGATGAGAGCAGACAGGAAAACCCTGGCTCTGACCCAACAAGGTTCCCTTCAAGCAGGGGTCTGGGGAAGATGGGCAGGCGATTTGGCTCAACAGTATATCCCCCACTACTGCCAAGCCTCCTCTTTTGCTGGACGAAGGGTTTCCATACATGTTTCATTTTAAAACATTCTTACAAAGGAGTTGTTTAATCTAACTGCTTAACTATTTATCTGTACATGGAATTGTATTTGTTTTTATATAACTCATTTTTTTCTAATCTTTACAGAAAAATGTAAAGCAACTTGCAACTCTGAGTTGGATTATCGTTCAAAACGTATTTCCCAGTTGGATCTCATTTTTTTTACGAGTTCCCAGTTGTCTTGAACTCACTGAAATCAGATTTCCCAGTTCTGAGTTTCCAGTTGTTTTGAGCACTGCAGAAGTCATGCTGGATTGAAATCATGGCCAATGTTGAATGTTTATCCTTTTAAGCCTGGAAAAGAGACCCTTAAACCCATACTTGGGACCACATACCCACTCCACTAAATAGCAGGCTAATGATTGCTTTGCGATGCTTGCAGTTAGCCACTGATTCCTTCCAAACCACTCATTGTTGAATTTGCGATTTTCAACTTGTTGTGTAATGTTTATGTCCATGGCCGATGAGCACCTATACATTATATCTATAATTTCTCTTCATTATTTCTCCTTATATGACAAGAAATAAAAAGGATTTTCCAGCAGATTGGCGACTTTATTCATTATGATGATGACTGCTAGCGTGCTAACTAATATTTTGAAGGTATGATGTTGACGTGATCAGTCCAATGAAAGCTGCTGTAGATATGACGTGAATTGACGTCATTTTATCTATGGCCAATGACCATGAGCCTTCTTGGAAGGGCACTTCTAATGTAACTATGGCAGCACCAAAAAAGCTTGAATTTTCGAGCTCTCCACGTAGATTTGGCAGTGACGTAGTGTCCCAATGAGTGACAGAACACTGAGCTAATCACAGCACAACTAGAGAACATTACCAACCCCTATGCTCCATATTTTCTGCTTCCTTGCCCATCACCACATAAAGCACTGAGCTAGGCTGTAACACCCGCATTTTGGAGCTGCCTTCCTCAAGAAAACAAAAAAAGACCATGTTTGTATGCAGCTTTATTAACTCACAGATTATTATTATTTTATGACATTGTTTGCAAATTAATATGTGACATGTATTAATGCCAAAATAACATGCAAAACAGGAATCTCCCCCCAAAAATAACAAAAATATTTTTAAAAGTATATATTTATTTTTTTAGCTAGAAAGGTGGGAATCAAAACCTTGAATGACGGGTCGCCACTGTCTGTAATGATGAAGTGCTTTGAAAGGCTTGTCATCCTGACACACATCAACATCATCCCAGACACCCTGCACCAACTCCAATTTGCATACCGCCCCAACAGATCCACAGATGGCGCAATCTCAAATGCACTTCACACTGCCCTCTCCCACCTGGACAAGAGGGGAAATAACTATGTGAGAATGCTTTTCATAGACAATAGCTCAGCGTTCAACACCATAGTCCCCTCCAAACTCATCACCAAGCTGGAGACCCGGGACTGAACACCTCCCTCTATAGCTGGATCTTGGACTTCTTGACGCAACAGCCCCAGCTGGTGAGGGTAGGCAACATCACCTCTGCCACGCCAACCCTCAACACTGGGGCCCCTCAAAGGGTGTGTTTTTAGTCCCATCCTGTACTCCCTGTTCACCCACGACTGCATGACCACACACGACTCCAACACCATAATCAAGTTTGCTGACGACACTCTAGAGTGGTAGGCCTGATCACGACGGCGATGAGACAGCCTACAGGGATGAGGTCAGAGACTTGGCACTGTTGTGCCATGACAACAACATCTGCCTCAATGTCAATAAGACCAAGGATCTGTTTGTGGACCACAGGAGAAAGAGGGGAAAGCACACCCCCATCCACATCGACAGCGCTGTAGTGGAGCAGGTTGAGAGCTTCTACTGTCTTAGCGTCCACATCCCTATGGACTTAAAATGGTCCGCACAGTCGTGAAGAGGACCCCTCTTCCCCCTCAGGAGGCTGAAAAGATTTTACATGGGCCCTCGGATCCTCGAAAAGTTCTACAGCTGCACCATCGAGAGCATCTTGACTGGCTCCATCACCACTTGGTATGAGAAATGCACCACCATTGTTATCTCTGACAAGAAATATCATCAACCCAATGAATCATACCATTTTTCTGTGGTACTATAAATACAGAAAGATATTCATGAAATAATAACAACATTGCAACGGCACTATACAATAAAGGACATTTAATTGTTTGCACTCATAATAGTTGCATTGTTCTAGCGATGCTTGTTAGAGAGCAGTTATAAAAGTCTTGTGAATGTATATGTGAAGATGATGAGGGCCATATTGCCTAACATGCAGTAAATACGAATTACAATGAGACATCTTCAAGTAAATACAGTTGTAAAAATACACTTCAATTAGCTTTAGGATTTTTGATCACGCTATTCTGCATGTCATTTAATATTTTTATTTTTTTACAGCTCTATTATTGAGGATGTCCATGTGCAGGGTAAGCTGCTTTAGAGATAAGACCATTGTAAGGTGATTAACATACTGAATTCTCGTCCATTTATTACCCATGACTTCCTGTCATTTCCTCAACTTGACTTTGATCATTTTCTTCCGTAAAGTTTAGCAGAATGTTTTGTGCAAAGGAGACCGTACATGAATTCTATATCACAACACATCAGGCTCAGAGCAAGAGTGTCACATTGTGTATTCATACCAATAAAGTTGAAAGTGAAGTTTCATTTGCATTTCCATGGCGACCATTATCGTAAGAGTTAATAAAACTCATGAAGGGAGAGAGAGTTTTCTGCTGTACTGACACTGGCTTATGCATTGGGGGCAAATTATCGCATGAGTCATTCACTTACATTTTACATGGTTTTCAATTCCATGATTTGCAATAAGTTTCTTTTGTGTTACATGTGCTTGCAGCTTCAGTCAGGAAACAGCCCATGCATGGGTTTGCATTGGGTTTAAGCCTTATGGGAAAGAACTGTAAATTATAATGGCTTGTTCTGTGAGAACACGGCTGAAAGAGGCCTGTGTCAGGCAGTGGTTTTCCAGATGTGTTGGACCAGTTGTGCTGCAAACACTTTGCTGAGATGAGATCAGTATTTTCAGTGCTGCTGGAACACAACTTTTAAGCCTCAGAGACACCTCTCATGCTCTTTAGAGTCAAAGCAGGTGACACCAGGCACTTCTTGCCAGACATCTGCAGTTAACAGGCCAGTTGTAAACAACTCTTCTAAAGTACAAACTCTAACTGCCTACTGGTGGATCCAGACAATATACAGTGGGGCAAAAAAGTATTTAGTCAGCCACCAATTGTGCAAGTTCTCCCACTTAAAATGATGAGAGAGGCCTGTAATTTTCATCATAGGGCCAAAATACCAGCAACAGTGTGTGAAAACCTTGTGAAGACTTACAGAAAATGTTTGACCTCTGTCATTGCCAACAAAGGGTCTATAACAAAGTATTGAGATAAACTTTTGTTATTGACCAAATACTTATTTTCCACCATAATTTGCAAATTAATTAATTAAAAATCCTACAATGTGATTTTCTGGGGGGGTTTTCTCTCATTTTGTCTGTCATAGTTGAAGTGTACCTATGATGAAAATTACTGGCCTCTCTCATTTCTTTAAGTGAGAGAACTTGCACAATTGGTGGCTGACTAAATACTTTTTTGCCCCACTGTATATGTTTAGGGAGTGAGGTTCACAAAGCTCATACTCTGAAATACGAATTTTTGATGATTTATTTTATATTTATATATATTTCACCTTTATTTACCTAGGTAGGCCAGTTGAGAACAAGTTCTCATTTACAACTGCAACCTGGCCAAGATGAAGCAAAGCAGTGCGACAAAAACAACACAGGGGCACACATGGGATACACAAACATACAGTCAATAACAAAAAAGAAAACATCTCTATACAGTGTGTGCAGTAAGGAGGTAAAGTCAATAACTAGGCCAATAGTGGCGAAGTAGTTACAATTTAGCAATTTACACTGGAGTGATATATGTGCAGATGAGGATGTGCAAGTAGAAATACTGGTGTGCAAAAGAGCAGAAAAACAAAAACAAATATGGGGATGAGGTAGGTAGTTGGTTGGATGGGCTGTGTATAGCTGCAGCGATCAGCTATACAGCAGCTATAAGCTGCTCTGACAGCTGACCTTAAAGTTAGTGAGGGAGATATGTCTCCCTCACTAACTCGTTCCAGTCACGCTCCAGTCATTAGCTGCAGAGAACTGGAAGGAAGGCGGCCAAAGGGGGAATTGGCTTTGGAGGTGACCAGTGAACTGTTCACCCACGACTACCTGCTGGAGTGTGCTACAGGTGAGTGCTGCTATGGCGACCAGTGAGCTGAGATAAGGCGGAGCTATACCTAGCAAAGACTTATAGATGACCTGGAGCAAGTGGGTTTGGCGTCGAATATGTAGCGTGGACCAGCCAACGAGAGCATACAGGTCGCAGTGGTGGGTAGTATATGGGGCTTTGGTGAGTGTTGGAGGCTAATTTGTAAATGACTTCGCCAAAGTCAGGGATCGGTAGGATATATTGTGAAATTAATTATAACCGATTCAAATTCTTTAATAAACATATATATTTTTTCATTATCTTATTCCTGAGCACTAATTAGTTAGCCAGCATCTGCCTCCTCAATTTATACTGCAGACTGATCAATTCCTGCAGGCTCAGCTGCCTGGCCTGCAGCATCTTCCTGATGAAATGGCAGCACTGCTGAAAAGTTCGCTTCACACTCAAGTTCCAAGGAAATCTTTCCTAACCCTAGTTATTTTATTGTGCAATTATAGTCTACTACACCCAGTTACTATGTAGATTGTGGCCACGTAAAAGAGGAAATGGTCATTTGGATGTTTAGTCCACAATTTACAAAGCAGTATGGTATGATATGGACATCAGTAGACAAACATATTGATCCAGGATCCAAGAGAATTTGGATTGTTATTGAGTTGGATGATCAATTGTGCAAATACTCTTGGTAGAAACCATTCAACCACTTAAAACGGGTAATTTCCCCACCACTTATTTGCAATGAACAATACATTCTCATCTCAAGATTTAGCTGAGTAAGCAGCTGGTTTGTCATTGTGTCAGAAGAGGTACCACTACAGTGCTTGGGAAATGGACAGGATGGAGCTGTGTTGACTAATAAAATAAAATAAAATTTAACAGAAAGGTCCTGATGAAATGTGAGATGAGCCGGTTCTCAGCTAGTAGATCTGTGGCAAGCCCTGTTTGACATAGGAGGGCAAATTAATCAAAGTGTTTCATATTACCTGCACATACACACAAGAGGAGTAACATCAATTGTCTATGCAGGTTCGTACATAAAACATTCTCAATTCAGGCAGCAAAGGCGTTGATGTCCTCCTTAACTCGATTTAATGAAGAGAAGGTGAAAAACACGGGAAATATCCATATGTTCATTATGAAACACCATTTCCCACTACCAGGCTAATGATAGTCCTGGATGTTGCGTATCGCATTGAGCCGGACCTCAACCCCATCAAACGCCTTTGGGATTAATTGAAACGCCGACTGCGAGCCAGGTATAAATGCCCGACCTCACTAATAATGCTATTGTGGCTGAATGGAAGCAAGGCCGGTCTGGACTGCACTAAATCTGAACCAAACATAGACGTCTATGATTCGTTCAGATTTGCTCCGGACCAGAAACCAATGTCCATGGACGTGGAAATCAAGGCCGGTCTGGAACTTCACATACAAAAAAACCACAAAGGCGTAGGCATCGATCCATGCTTATTGAGGTGTATCCTAACAGTGTTACCTGAAATTGAATTATATGTGGTAAGCCTACATTACCACCAAAAAACGACACCCTGAAAGGACCGAAAAAAAAGACGTGCTTGTGCTTACTGGTGTGTAGACCACAATGGAATTTTATGAATTAATGCCCATCGTCTGTAAAAACAGGGCATGGCATTATCAGTCCTGATTCCTGTGAATAATCAATTAGGCTACCCAACTTTATCAGGAGTATTCGCGAGCCTATTTGCAATGTGTTTACACAGCGGGAAATTCAGAATTTTAACTAGTCATTTAAGAAGAGATCCTTATTTTCAATGACAGCGGATCAACGGCCTTGTTCAGGGGTAGAACGACATATTTTTACCTTGTCAGCTCGGTGATTCAAGTCCAATGCTCTAACCACTAGGCTACCTGCCGCCCCAATTAATCGGCTTCTCAAAAATTGAAGGATACAAACCACTGATCATGACAATGGTGTGAAATTCCTGGACAACAGTCGTTATCGTCCATTCCATATTGTCCATTTTAATTTGACATGAACTGTTTTTAGGATATGTTGTTTGTTAACATAACAGGGCATTTTTTTATTTGATTGAGCGTCATTTAGGTTAGGCTATTTGATTGGAGAATCCGACATGATGTAAAAAGTGTCCCTCTCATTACATTTTATCTCCAGCCTGTAACCTACAGAAAAGGCCACATTATCTTTCTACCATATTTATATAGCTAATGTGCAGCCTCCCTGTCCTGGTGCACTGCACAAGTAGCAAGGTAAGTGTTCTATCTAGCCAAGACGTCATTACCAGAGAAATCGCGGGCATTAGCGCGTGACCATCTGACTGGCTAGGAGGAGACCTGGCTCACCAGCTAGTCAGGTATTTAGTTACATTCGAACAGCAACCACAGGTGTACACTGAAAATACATAATTTCTTTAAATTTAACTTCATTAAAACTAATTATTGTTTGAGGACAATGCTTTAGTTGTTGCTTATCTAGCTAGCTAAGTTAGCTACTAAAACTGAAATAGCTATTGATAACAATTGCTTTAGCTAAGTTCAGTAACGTTAGCTAGCTAAGGTAGGCCCTGTTAACCTTAGCTAACATTAGCAATAAGTGGTCTGATGTTTTGTGGCTACAGGTGGCTGGCAAGCTAGTTCTAACTATTTTACATTTTATGAATTCATTAGATTCTTTGAGTGGACACTGCAATAAGATGAGAAGATATGAAATGCAGCAGGCCAGACCTACTGCAGGTTTGTGAAATTGAAATGTGAGTTGGGCTGATGGCTGCATTCATGAAATAAACTGATTGTCAGGTATAGGTTGTTTCCTTTCCAGGCTGCCTTTCTGTGCCTCTGTTTACCCAGAAGAAAAGGAGCAGGCTGCCTTTGACATCCAATCCCTCTGAGAATGAATTCTGCTCCAGCAATGAATACATGTCCACACACAGCGCTGTTTCATCCAACAACATATCTGGTAAGATAAATAGGCTACTTCGTGTTTTTCAGTAGTAGCTATAATCATGTGCGATTCATAAATGTGGCTGTTATCAATTTATTCTGTATTTTCAAAGCGAGAGAGATATCCAAGTCACTAGATGGCACTACGTGAGGAAAAATGCAATTTTGCTGCCCATATAAATGCTTTAACAGAACATCTTTTATAATACTTTCTACCTCTGCTCAGGTAACACAGAATATTTCCAAGATCAAGACTCAAGCTGTCCTGCACCTGCTGCTCAGAACAGTCAGTGGAACAGACAAGGCAACCAGCATCAGTCTCAACCACAGTTTCTGTATCCAAACAGTCGACTTGCACCTGAACCCGTGAGAAGAAACTTTGCACCTCTACCACACCCATATAAAGCTGTGAATACAGGGTATGGTCAGTTGATAGGTCTCTGGAGCTCTCTGTAGAGGCAGTTATTATAGATGCATAATTAAAAAAATGTTTGCAGTGCACATTTAAAAGTTAACCTGCAGATAAACAGGGTCTATATATTGTATAGTAAGTACAGTTTTAGATGTTTTTTTTGGGTTGTCTGGTGGTTATGCAACACATAAACCAGTCGTCTCACTTATATTGCATATCTTCAGTCCGCAGATGGGACAGCAACAGCCACCAGTGAGGCAGGACTCCAGAGCCCCTATAAACCCCAGACAGAGCAACTACAACGGCCCTTGCAGCAGTGGGAACACACAGAGCAAGCCAGTACCCCCAGGTAGCTACTCTCATATGGGTCAGCAGCAGCAGTCTGGCTACAGACAGGGACAGGCCAACCCACCAGAGCCTCCTCTCTGCTCCCAGCAGTCTACACCCATTACCACAACAAGAAGACCAACTCCTGGCCCTCCAAACAGACCAACTCCTAGTCCTGGACCACAGCAGCAGAAGCAGGACACATCCTGGAAATTTAAAATGACCACCAACACTGGGCTACAGAAACAGCTGATGAACAATAGAGACATATATCAAACTCAAAATACCTCTCAGTCTCAGGTACAACATGTAAGTAATCTGTGCTAATTGTAACTTATAGTGTAACATACTGCAGGAAAACTCAGGTTTTCGTTGATTACTTACCATAAAATAACTTTGATATAGCTTTCATATTTAACCCAATTGGAAATCTTTAATCTAGTTAAAAATGACAGCTCATACATTAACGTTGCATCCTTAATATATTTTATTATGCAAGCCTTGTAAATGTTGTTGTTCAATGCTAGAGCAGGTATTAAAGCATTCATGTTTCCTATGTTGGGAAGACACCACCTGTGTTCCAGATCAAACCAGCAACTGAGAACTCTTTGAGGATCCTGACTGCTGTCATTGATGGCATGAGACACTGGAGCCAGTTCAAGGACAGTGCTCCGTACCTATTTGAGATTTTCGGTTAGTTTTCAGTTTGTCTCTTCACTAACATTGTATTTACCATTACCTGTACTGGATTTACAAAATGTTTGTATTTTATTCTATTCTATGTTCGTCCCACAGCTACTCTTGACTCTGCAGTCACTGCCGGGTCTCATGGAGCTAAGAACTTCCTCATGAGAGATGGGAAAGAGGTGGTGCAGTGTGTCTTCTATGAAAATGTGAGTAAGAAAAACACTTCCTCTTTAATAGGAAAGGGAGACATACAATAGCAGGCCAAGGGCTGTCGAGTTAGTCAGAGGACAACATTATATTACTTAATGTTCACCAAATGAATTGGAGTGTTTAAGGCGAAAAAAATGTAATCTTAAAAAGGCAGTTATTTTAAACATAAATAACTTTGTAGATTAGAATTTTCTTTCCACAGGATTCTTACCAGCTGCTACTGATCATCAGCATTATAAAGCAGTAGTTTGTTTTGACTGGAGGATATGGATTCTCAAATCATACTGTATCTCTAGGGTGGATACCCATTATGTTACGTTTACAGTGTTGTGGAGGATGTATACCCTTTGTGTCTGACCCATCTCTGCTCCATCCCCACCAGGAGCTGGACCTTCCCAGGCTGATCCGAGGACAGGTGCATCGCTGTGTGGGAAACTACGACCGCACCAGGGACACACTCACCTGCATGTCTGTCAGGGCTGCCCTGCACTCCGAGCAGATGAATGCACAGGAGTCTGTCAAAGCATCGGATGCTGAGATGAGGGGCCTGGTGAAA
Source organism: Oncorhynchus masou masou (assembly GCF_036934945.1). Classification (NCBI taxonomy): domain Eukaryota; kingdom Metazoa; phylum Chordata; class Actinopteri; order Salmoniformes; family Salmonidae; genus Oncorhynchus; species Oncorhynchus masou. The sequence continues at coordinate 67,056,627 of NC_088223.1, forward strand.
TCACTCAGTGAAGTCTGATCAGAGGCACAGAAACATGTAAAGGGCAATTCAAGGGCAATACAATTGTTTTTGTCCATGGTTCCTTGTGAGTATCACTATATGGCAAGTGTTCTCCTTTTCATTAGAAACTGCGGGATCCTATATTTCAAGCATTGTCATCTTTATTAGAAACTGAAGGATCCTATATAATGTCCTGCTGTATATACAGTGCCTTCGAAAAGTATTCAGACCCCTTGACCTTTTCTAAATTGTTACGTTCGCCTTATTCTATAATTGATTAAATAGTTTCCCCACTCGTCAATCTACATACACAATACTCCATAATGACTAAGCAAAAACAGGTTTTTAGAAATGTGTGCTAATTTATAAAAAACTGATATTATTCAGACCTTTTACTCAGTATTTGTTGAAGCACCTTTGGCAGCGATTACAGCATCAAGTCTTCTTGGGTTTGACACTACAAGCTTGGCACACCTGTATTTGGAGAGTTTCTCCCATTGTTCTCTGCAGAACCTCAAGCTCTGTCAGGTTGGATGAGGAGGGGGGGCGTTGTTGCACAGCTAGTTTCAGGTCTCTCCAGAGATGTTCGATCGGGTTCCAAGTCCGGGCTCTGGCTGGGCCACTCAAGGACATTCAGAGACGTGTTCCCGAAGCCACTCCTGCGTTGTCTTGGCTGTGTGCTTAGGGTTGTTGTCCTGTTGGAAGGTGAACCGTCACTCAGTCCTAGGACCTGAGCGCTCTGGAGAAGGTTTTCATCATGGATCTGTCTACTTTTCTCTGTTCATTTTTGCTTAGATCCTGACTAGGTCTCCCAGTCCTTGCCGCTGAAAAACATCCCCACAGCATGACTACCACCACCATGTAGGGATAGTGCCTGGTTTCCTCCAGATGTGACGCTTGGCATTCAGGCCAAAGAGTTCAATCTTGGTTTCTTCAGACCAAAGAATCTTGTTTCTCATGGTCAGAGTCTTTAGGTGCCTTTTTGGCAAACTCCAAGTGGGCTGTCATGTGCCTTTTACTGAGGCCACTCTACCATAAAGGCCTGATTGGTGGAGTGCTGCAGAGATGGTTGTCCTTCTGGAAGGTTCTCCCATCGCCACAGAGGAACTCTGGAGCTCCATCGGGTTCTTGGTCACCTCCCTGACCAAGGCCCTTCTCCCCCAATTGCTCAGTTTGGCCAGGTGGCCAGCTCTAGGAAGAGTCTTGGTGATTCCAAATTTCTTCCATTTTAAGAATGATGGAGGCCACTGTATTCTTGGGGACCTTCAATGCTGAATATTTTTTTTTTGTGCCTTGACCCAATCCTGTCTCTGAGCTCTATGGACAGTTCCTTCGACCTCATGGCTTGGTTTTTGCTCTGACATGCACTGCCAACTGTGAGACCTTATATAGACAGGTGTGTGCCTTTCCTAATCATGTCCGATCAATTGAATTTACCACAGGTGGACTCCATTGAAGTTGTAGAAACATCTCAAGGATGATCAATGGAAACAGGATGCACCTTGAGCTCAATTTTGAATCTCACAGCAAAGGGTCTGACTACTTGTGTAAATAAGGTATTTCTGTTTTTAATTTGCAAACATTTCTAAAAACATGTTTTCGCTTTGTCATTATAGGGTATTATGTGATTTATAAAAACAATAAATAATTTATTACATTTTAGAATAAGGCTGTAACGGAACAAAATGTGGAAAAAGTCAAGAGGTCTGAATACTATCCGAAGGCACTGTTGATACTTGACATGTTGGAAGATTCTTCCAGGGATGAGTAGCACATGATTCCCCATTATTTTGAAAGAATAGTCAGAACTGTGTTGTTCAAGTGTACAATTTCATCTGCTTGTTATCTGTTTATGACCAGCAACAAATTAAGATTGTGTTTATTAATTTTATAATGTTAAATTATATAATTGCATCTATATATTAGCAGATTATATATTTCATTATTTTTCTTCTCATTTTTATATAGTCTTATACACATATTTCCAATGTTTCATATGTGTCATTCAGTTTTGGGACACAAATAAAAACCCTTTCTCTTCCTCATTTATGAAACATTTTATTATAAAGAATATTCACAAAACAGCAAACTTTGTCAAGAGACTAGTTTCAGGTTAAACAAACACATTGATGAGGTAATATCTGAAAATATGTATTTCAAAAATGGGGGGCCGTTTTGGATGAAAAGTGAACCCACATACAGTTATTAGTTTATTTACAATCAACATACAATATCACAATGGAAAACCCAATACTACTCTACAAAAAAAACAACACTTTCACCAGTGCTGAGACTTCACACACAATGTTTCAACATATCGGGTAACAAATCCTGTGCAGCAAGTGAATCCCAGTCTTTCCCAATATCAAGCACAGTACGAGGTCCTATACAAATACCAACATTTTTTTCCTGGTCTTCTTTTCAAAACATGGCAACACAATTACATTTTTTTTTATCTAGACTTTTCCCTCTTTGTAAATAATTTGGCAATTTCCAAAGTTCACACCAGCATTATGCACACACACACACACACACACACACACTTTGGAATACAGTATGTATGTAAAATATTTGTTACATTGGCTGTGTAGTGGAGGAAATTATACAATTTGTCCTTGAAACACGACTAGAATAAAATCATTATATTAGGAGGAATGGGATGGCAAAAACACTAGTCCATTACCTTATCTTAGAATGTAATCATTTTAAGTCGTGCTTCACACATTACGTGGTTAATGTGTCAATTGAACACTGATAACTTTGAGCTAAGTTAAATTTGTATAGCTCTCAAGCTCTACCACTCTTCTAAATAACATGGTACAGTGGGGCAAAAAAGTATTGTCAGCCACCAATTGTAAAAGTTCTCCCACTTAAAAAGATGAGTCTGTAATTTTCATCATAGGTACACATCAACTATGACAGACAAAATTAGAAAAAAAAAATCCAGAAAATCACATTGTAGGATTTTTCTTAAATGAATTTATTTGCAAATTATGGTGGAAAATAAGTATTTGGTCAATAACAAAAGTTATTAAAAAAGTTATTAGAACAAAAGTTATTATAAGTTATTATATTATATATTATACAAAAGTCTCAATACTTTGTTATATGCCCTTTGTTGGCAATGACAGAGATCAAATGTTTTCTGTCTTCACAAGGTTTTCACACACTTGCCGGTATTTTGGCCCATTCCTCCATGCAGATCTCCTCTAGAGCAGTGATGTTTTGGGGCTGTTGCTGGGCAACACATACTTTCAACTCCCTCCAAAGATTTTCTATGGTGTTGAGATCTGGAGACTGGCTAGGCCACTCCAGGACCTTGAAATGCTTCTTACAAAGCCACTCCTTCGTTGCCCGGGCGGTGTGTTTGGGATCATTGTCATGCTGAAAGACCCAGCCACGTTTCATATTCAATGTTCTTGCTGATGGAAGAAGGTTTTCACTCAAAATCTCACGATTCATGGCCCCACTCATTCTTTCCTTTACACGGATCAGTCGTCCTGGTCCCTTTGCAGAAAAACAGCCCCAAAGCATGATGTTTCCACCCCCATGCTTCACAGTAGGTATGGTGTTCTTTGGATGCAACTCAGCATTCTTTGTCCTCCAAACACGACGAGTTGAGTTTTTACTAAAAAGTTATATTTTGGTTTCATATGACATTCTCCCAATCTTCTTGATCATCCAAATGCTCTCTAGCAAACTTCAGACGGGCCTGGACATGTACTGGCTTAAGCAGGGGGACACGTCTGGCACTGCAGGATTTGAGTCCCTGGCGGCGTAGTGTGTTACTGATGGTAGGCTTTGTTACTTTGGTCCCAGCTCTCTGCAGGTCATTCACTAGGTCCCCCGTGTGGTTCTGGGATTTTTGCTCACCGTTCTTGTGATCATTTTGACCCCACCGGGTGAGATCTTGCGTGGAGCCCCAGATCGAGGGAGATTATCAGTGGTCTTGTATGTCTTCCATTTCCTAATAATTGCTCCCACAGTTGATTTCTTCAAACCAAGCTGCTTACCTATTGCAGATTCAGTCTTCCCAGCCTGGTGCAGGTCTACAATTTTGTTTCTGGTGTCCTTTGAAAGCGCTTTGGTCTTGGCCATAGTGGAGTTTGGAGTGTGACTGTTTGAGGTTGTGGACAGGTGTCTTTTATACTGATAACAAGTTCAAACAGGTGCCATTAATACAGGTAATGAGTGGAGGACAGAGGAGCCTCTTAAAGAAGAAGTTACAGGTCTGTGACAGCCAGAAATCTTGCTTGTTTGTAGGTGACCAAATACTTATTTTCCACCATAATTTGCAAATAAATTCATTAAAAATCCTACAATGTGATTTTCTGGATTTGTTTTCTCATTTTGTCTGTCATAGTCGAAGTGTACCTATGATGGAAATTACAGGCCTCTCATCTTTTTAAGTGGGAGAACTTGCACAATTGGTGGCTGACTAAATACTTTTTTGCCGCACTGTAAATGTCGCAACCTTTTAATTTAGTGATTAAAGTTATTTACCTCTTATGAATAAACTGGCAAAGTGTCAGCAGCATAATTCAACACAAGTACAGTTTGTTCTATCTGTCATTACCTTCAAGCTTTTAGAAGACATACGTTTTTTCTTCTTCTAGAGAATATTTTAATGTTCAGAAGCACATCTTGAAACACATACAGGACAAGTACAGCACACATAGAGAAAATAACAAAATTACAACTGTTTTACACTACAATATCCACAGTTTAAGCAGATGTAGATGTTAACCTGATATTAATAGTATTGAAGTAACTTGTCTTGGTTCTGTTATAAAGGCACACGTTGGTATGGTCAGAGCAGATCATCTAATCTAGATAAACTGTTTTACTATTAACTAACCACAACTTCATCTGCACTCTAGTCAATCATTTCTAGACAATGCTGTCTTATCTAATTGCCTTTAGCCTGATTTAATGTAGTCCTGAATTATAGTGTATAGCTAATATTGTGTTGTGTCGGGGTCAATTCCAATTTAATGTGAAATTCAATTTCAGTTCTTGAATTCACTCATGAAGTGGAGAATTTACATTGAATTTAACTTGAATTTCAACTATCTTCAAGTTATGGAATTGAAATTAGACTGTTGGACTGCTTGAATTGGAATTGAATTCAAATTGTAAAAACATTTAATCTTTGGAATTTAATTAAATTGGAATTCAATATTTGTACATTTCCCAGTTAATGGAATGAATGCACATAGTATCAAACATTGACTCCATTATTTGTTTTAAATCATTTCATCTTGTATTTCTATATTTCCAGTTTTGCTGGGCGGTCTAAACTGTGACATGATCAGCCTGAGGGAATTGAATTATAATTTGTGGAATTGTTGAGGATCGTATTGGATAGGGAATTGAATAATTAACATTGGAATTGAAAGAAATTGAATTCTCTAAATTCAAGGACTGGAATCAACGACCTGGACTTTAAATTTAATTAAATAGAATTTAAAGGGAAAGGGAATTTAATTAGAATTTGTTGAATTAACCCCAACCCTGGTATTGTGTGGTGTAAAAACTGAAACAATAATGACTTGGGTAAACAAGACAACCATATTAACACTAGGAACTCTGGGAAAGGGTTGGTAGAAGGATGTCATGTCATCCCAACATAGAATGTATAACAAATGCTTTTCATATGTCTTCAAAAGTTAACTATCAGACAAGTATTATATTATTACTATGCACACCTATCTATATTCATTTGTCTTAAAGGCAGGTCAGATGCTTCTATATTGTTTGGTACAGCTCCTTCACTGAAACATATTTATTCAACTCTTTCTTTAGAATTTTTACTGTCCAATAGTCCATTTAAAACCATGTTGAAGATGTAGGCTAAAGTCAGATGGTGAGTCCCCAATGGTCATTTTTCACTGTGCTACATGTCCATCTTATGACATCCATTCAGTCAGTGTTCAATGCTGGATAAAAACAGCATCTGGATCTAAACCTTTATACAATCCACTCTCCTCAAACTCCACTGGACAGAATCCTTGATGCGCTCACTGTGTTGAGACCTGAGTCCGTGTTCATATCCTTTCTAATCCTCGCTTTGTCTTGATGTCAAACGGGTCTGTCATTGTCTTTACTGTTCGCCAAATCCGCATTGATCCATTGGAGATAGAAGCATGTCCATGTTTTTTGATAACTGTAGAAATGTCTCATATTGTCTGTTAATCTCAGGCCATACTTTACCTTCTCATTAAGATTCTCCTTATTTTCACACCTTCTCTTTTTGCAAACAACTCCCTGATTATTCTGGAATGATATATTTAATGACCACTCTTATTGCCCACTTAATGTCACCATGGATTCATATTATGGTTCTAGTCCTGACCATCACCCTCTGTCTGGGTACGGTAATATTAGACCAACGTTGTATGTATAACATGACAGGAATGTTTATACGCTGTATACTTCTGTCCATCTGAACAGAGGGAGTTGTTGTCAATCCTTGTGTTTCTTTCAAATGTATTTTTTCCCCAGAAAAGATACTGAATATGAAATAAGTCTAACCAGAAATGCAGTCACAAATAGACAGTAAATGTAAATTAATAGTCATAACAATATGAGTTAACGTTTGACATTATTGGGAGAATTTATTTTTTTAACAGAACATAGTTCCATTCAATTAGGTCAATTATTAGAGCAAAGAAATAGCTTTTGTATGAAGGAAGACAGTACATAAATGTTGTTCACAGTTGGGTATAGCCTATGTTGTATGTCAGAGGCAGGGCTTTTTTAAATGGCATCTTACTGAAGAAGTGGATGCAGGGGTTTCTCCCATCTCCATCATACAGGGAAATAGGAAGTACTGTAGCAAACTGACTGGATGAGGTTGGGGAAGGTGCGGTCAGTTGTTGTCCTATAAGAGGGTGGGCAGTGGGGTTGGGGACAGATGTTCCTTTGGTGCGTATTTGGCGAAGAAGGGTAGGAAGAGTGTGAGCATGACGGCGACGATGGCCAGCATGTATCCCCAGCCGATCTGGCAGTCCCCGGCATAGTAGATGTCTGAGTCCCCGCAAAAGGACCTCACCAGGGTGGAGTTCAGCCCAAAGGGATAGACCAACAGCCCAGACCCCATGATGAACACTGGAAGAGAGAGGAGAGATGAAAGAGGCTTTGGTTACAACCAGGGATACACTCAAATATGTAAGACATGTCATAGTGTTGTGTTTGGTCATGGATTTCATTGTTGAGTATATCTTGAGAGAGCACTGAACATCCCTTCTTGTTCAGCTTCCAAAAAACATTTCTAATGTCCCTCTTTCTCCAACTGAACTAAATCCAGCTGTAAAAGTGTCCATCCTGGCTCATTACTTTGAGATTGGGAAGTGTTCCTGGAACATCCTGGTAATGCTGACTCCTGGCCACTTGGTGGAACTAGAGGTTCTGCATTATGAGTTGACAGCGCAAAGACAGCCCACAGATACGGTCAACAGTGTAATGTAGGAGCTTCACCATCTGCCTTATCTCCAATTGTACCCTGAATAGCCCCAGTAGGAATATAAATCACTATTGAGATTGAGTCTGTCAACTCAGCCAGGGAGTGATGGAGGAAGGACTGATAGAGGAGAGGGGGTATGGGGCTTTTATATATTAAAAAAGACCCCTGATGGCTCTTGATTGACAGGTCTGGCTAATGAAAAGTGAATCATGTCTCCCAAAATCCATTAGCACTTCTCATGCCAAACTGACGACCACAAGAAAAGAGCCCAGCACTTTAATACACATCGATCAACTTTCACAGTATCACATCCTCAGTGCTCGATGTAGCGATGGCGAGAGAGTGGCTCAGTTTAAAAATGGAGTCAAGTCTGCCAGCCAGTGCTGCCAAGAAGCATCTATCGACTGCTGAGTATCATCATTACTACTCATTTCAGGAAAAACATAAAAGGTTAGATTTCCATTATATTGGAATGTCATTGTGTGTCTTTTAAGATAAAAGGAGATAATAAATAGAGTATGGATTTGGACAATGAGCAGTTATCCATAACTGTCTGTCTATAGAACGCATTAAACACGTATCATCTTTTGTTCATGTATTGATTTCAGATCTTCAAGGACAGTGATGTAGCAGGGTTGATGGGAGTGTAATAGGGAATTCATGAGAGAAGGTAATGGGGATGTCAAATATGAAATAGTTTTGTGCTGTAATGTACACTACCGTTCAAAAGTTTGGGGTCACTAAGAAATGTCCTTGTTTTTGAAAGAAAAGCACATTTTTTGTCCATTGAAATAACATAAAATTTATCAGAAATACAGTGTAGACATTGTTAATGTTGTAAATTACTATTGTGGCTGGAAACTGAAGATTTTTTTAACGGAATATCTACATAGGCGTACAGAGGCCCATTATCAGCAACCATCACTCCTGTGTTCCAATGGCACGTTGTATCATTTTAAAAAGCTAATTGATCATTAGAAAACCCTTTTTCAATTATGTTAGCACAGCTGAAAACTGTTGTTCTGTCTAAAGAAGCAATAAAACTGGCCTTCTTTAGACTAGTTGAGTATCTGGTGCATCAGCATTTGTGACTTCGATTACAGGCTCAAAATGGCCAGAAACAAATACATTTATTCTGAAACTCATCAGTCTATTCTTGTTCTGAGAAATGAAGGCCATTCCACGTGAGAAATTGCCAAGAAACTGAAGATCTCGTAAAACTCTGTGTTGTGCATCGTGGGAGGCCCCGGTGCACAACTGAGCAAGAGGACAAGTACATTAGAGTGTCTCGTTTGAGAAACAGACACCTCACAAGTCAACTAGCAGCTTCATTAAATAGTACCTGCAAAAACCACTCTCAGCGTCAACAGTGAAGAGGCGACTCCGGGATGCTGGCCTTCTAGGCAGAGTTGCAAAGAAAAAGCCATATCTCAGACTGGCCAATAAAAATAAAAGATTAAGATGGGCAAAAGAACACAGACACTGGACAGAGGTAGATTGGAAAAAAAGTGTTATGGACAGACAAAGTTTGAGGTGTTCGGATCACAAAGAAGAACATTTGTGAGATGCAGAAAAAAATGAAAAGATGCTGGAGGAGTGCTTGATGCCATCTGTCAAGCATGGTGGAGGCAATGTTATGGTCTGGGGGTGCTTTGGTGGTGGTAAAGTGGGAGATTTGTACAGGGTAAAAGGGATCTTGAAGAAGGAAGGCTATCACTCCATTTTGCAAAGCCATGCCATACCCTGTGGATGGAGCTTAATTGGAGCCAATTTCCTACTACAACAGGACAATGACCCAAAGCACAGCTCCAAACTCTGCAAGAACTATTTAGGGAAGAAGCAGTCAGCTGGTATTCTATGTATGTCTATAATGGAGTGGCCAGCACAGTCACCGGATCTCAACCCTATTGAGCTGTTGTGGGAGCAGCTTGACCGTATGGCACGTAAGAAGTGCCCATCAAGCCAATCCAACTTCTGGGAGGTGCTTCAGGAAGCATGGGGTGAAATCTCTTCAGATTACCTCAACAAATTGACAACTAGAATGCCAAAGGTCTGCAAGGCTGTAATTGCTGTAAATGGAGGATTATTTGACGAAAGCAAAGTTTGAAGGACACAATTATTATTTCAAATCAAAATCATTATTTATAACCTTGTCAACGCCTTGACTATATTTCCTATTCATTTTACAACTAATTTAATTTATGTTTTTTTTATGGAAATCAAGGACATTTCTAAGTGACCCCAAACTTTTGAACGGTAGTGTATATGGATTTTTTGTTAAGGGGGGCTGTACATTTAGAAAATTCCCATGCATATCTCAGAGAGTAGGTAGATAAATAAAAAAGCCCCCTGAGAGTGACTGCTGAGGATCATGCTGGTAAGGAAGAGAGAGATGGAGGAGGGAAAAGGGAGAAAGACAAACAGAATGGGGAGACGGTTGTGTGAGCGGGTAGTCAGGGCACTATGTCCCAGCGTCAGCTCATTACATTTATCTCTGAGGTGGAGGATGAGGCTGCTGGAGCCCCAACCCAGAGTGAAAGCTGAGGCTGCTAAATATCCCCCAACCCACCCAGAGTTCTGTCTCTGTCCTGCTCAGAATGGCCACCTGTTTATCTGTCGGTGCCTGGCTCCTCAAAGCAGCCCGGCTAATAACACTTTAAGGGCCTTCTCTCTCATTGGCTTTGTGGAAAGTGAACAAAGACACAGGTTCCCTCCCACACAGAGATATGACAGCAGTCACACACAGCCTGCCTGTGCCCCAGCCACCAAAATCCAAATAAATAATGAAGAAACTCGCCAGGCCACCAAATAATCGCTGCAGGAATGAAATCAAACCCCACAGACTTGAACCAAGTGGCACGAGAGCTTTGAGCATCATTGGATTTCATCGACAGAAGCTGGAAGGTAGGTATGCGGAGTGAGGGAGCAATGTTTGTCTGCATCCGATAAGCCCTGTGCCTCAGGTCGATATGGTCTCTCCAGGCTGCATAGCTCTGTTAATGGAACATACGCACAAGCCTGATGACCCTGGACTCAGTAACGGGAGCTGAGGCCTGCTGCACACACACTCCACCTGGATTCAGTTTAGAGACGAGCAACTGTGTTATTGTATGGGACTACTGGAGATATTCAACTAAATCGTTTGCCTTTGATTCTTCTTGCATGGCAATGATTCAAACGTGTAGTCTATGATATGATACACCTATATACTGTATATATGATGGATTAGCTGTTGAGGATGTACTGTATGCATACATGCATATACATAACATTTCCTGATTTGACTCGTGTTCAATCTTGAGTAAAAGGTGAAAACTGTATTGGAGAGCACATGGTAGCAGCCCACAATGGAAACTCAATCTCATGACGATTCCATAGCAGTGTAATCCACACCGATGTTGGTGGCACCTTAATTGGGGAGAACGGGCTTGTGCTATTGACTGTAGAAGAATCATTGGAATGGTATCAAACACATCAAACACATGGATGTCAGGTGTTTGACACCATTCCATTTGCTCTGTTCCAGCCATTATTATGAGCCGTTCAGCAGCCTCCACTGGTATAATCCTATGGGGACGTCCAGAGACGAAGGGAGCGGTGTAAATCACGCGATGCTGTGTAACTGCTCATGGTAACCTCACAGCATATAAAGTAAACAATGTAGCAACCGTTGAACTGACTTATATACTGTAAACTGCACACAGAGCACCAAGCATGATCTAAATCCTAAAACAATAGTGGTCATTTGGATGGGCGTCTCGGAACTGGTCACACACACAATGAGTATCCATCGGGAGTGGGCGGGGGGATTCTTAACGGTCCACTTGGCCAGTTGGGTGGCAGGTACAGCAGTAATGAAGGCAGTTAGCCATGAGGAAGAGCCGTTAAAATGTAATTACAGGAGTTTAAAGAGCCATCTCCTCAATAGCTGCAGAGCAGTAAAAAGCATTCAGCACAGCACTCAAACATGCAGCTTCTTCTTCCTTCCTGTTCCTATTAGGTACCGTTTACTGTGCTTCCTGCACCATTCACACACACACACCACACCCATGTGCACATATACACAAACACACACACACACACACACACACACACACACACACACACACACACACACACACACACACACACACACACACACACACACACACACAAACCGTGTACATTCTGGGAGATGGGGCGGTTGCTGGCAATGGCATGATGTGGAGAGAGAGGGAGATTATCCAATGGCAATCAGGTGGGACTGCAGGGAGGGAGGGAAGGAAGGAGCAACGGAGTCCATCAGAACAAATAATGGGGAAGAGACAGACAGAGGTAACAATGGGGAAAGGATAGTGTAGGTCACACAGGGGCTAATGTGTCTCATTTACAGATACACCCCACTCCCATACAGACATGCAGATACACACACAGACGGACACTTCCTATGGAGCAGTGATACCTATGGAGATGACTACCATCACCTGCTAAACTCCACCTGTATTGTTATAACAACACGTGTCACTCTAGATCCTGATGAAAATGTACAGCAGAGCAAGTGATAAATTAGCATGTAGAAACAGTAAAGAATAACTGATGATGCTTTCCCTGCAGCCCCTAAACATAGATAAAGTAATTGGGATCACTTGGAGGCCTAACACAGACAAATGGTGAAGAGACATTGCAGCACCCACATCACTGCTAATGCTTCTTTACTGCAGCCTGTCTGGCTGAATACAACAGCAGAGCTGACGTGATGCTAATGATAGTAAATCACCAGCCAAAACAGATGCCTGCCTCTCTGTTCAGCAACATATGCTGCTTGGGAATATTCTATGAGTTCATCCATATGGTTTTGACTTGTTATTGCTCAGGCTCATCCGTCCTCTGTGGTTCCACCACTGGCAGGGTTATCCTTGAAGTTTGAAATCCTGGATTTTTTTGGAATGTTTCGCAATGGGGATAATTGCTTGTGGAGAACAACTTGTGAGAGAGATGCTCTGCAGATGGTAACATCATGCTCTCCAGATGTTGTTGACAAGTGCAGAAGCACTTTGTTTCATTGTTCATTTCCACAGGTAGCTGTGGAAGTCAGCAGGCCAAGGGTCTGTGATTATCACTGAACCTTTAGCGTAGTCAAACCTCTAAAATAAACATCAATCCTTCTGTGTTTGTTCTTCAATCAGATTCAGGAAGAGAAGAGAGGAGATGTGATGGGAAGACTGGCAAAGCTCAGTCGAGGTGTACTGCAGCCTTGACTCTCCTCTGTCTTTCCCCTGGACTCTTCATTGAGAATATGACAGGAAAGAAGCAGTGTTAGGAGAGGAGAAGATAGGAGTGCTCAGCCTTGACTCTCTCTCTCTCTCTCTCTCTCTGTTCTCTCTCTCTCTCTGTTCTCTCTCTCTGTTCTCTCTCTCTGTTCTCTCTCTCTCTCTGTTCTCTCTCTCTCTCTCTCTCTCTCTCTGTTCTCTCTGTTCTCTCTCTCTGTTCTCTCTCTCTCTCTCTCTCTCTCTCTCTGTTCTCTCTCTCTCTGTTCTCTCTCTGTTCTCTCTCTCTCTCTCTCTCATCCCTTGACTGCTCACCCTTCTCAATGAACTAGTGAGACATGCCACATCGCCCTTGAAGATGATACTGAATTGCACAGCTGTGAGAATGAGAAAAATATTGAGTACATTTCATGAAGGTATTTGAGGAGAACTTCTTGGCTTCTTGACCTGTCCCCGGAGTGAGGTGTGTGATGAGGTAGCGTCCATGCGTGACAGTGCATTAACTCTCGGCTGGGTACCACGGTAACACCGTGGTAACTCTGTATAGTACCAATCACACAGGATGGACTGAGATCCTGATTCACTCTCTCTGGGTCAGGATCTGGGGGGCTATACACTGGGAGGTCTTACTGAGAGTATATGATACCACTATCTCATGGGTACGGTACAGACTTCATACCAATATCTTTGGGTGGTGTGTGCTTTCACTCTGATACTGTAGGTTAGTGATGTGGATCATCCAACATCAAACATCACCCATTAAAATAAAACACTGTGAACCTTACACTCTCTATAGTACTAATCTATTAGTACAAATACTTATGGCATATTCAAATGAAATTGTTCCCTGTTGATGAATCATTAAATGAAAACGCTAGGTTGTGACACATGACCTTTTAGTTGTCTAGTCAGTCCAATGCCCTGTGGGGCTGAGGGTTATACAGTGATCTCTCTCTACCAGTGAGTAGTGAGGTGCAGTGTGGCCCAGTCTTAGAGGATGATGTGGTCATCATAGAAATGGATGACTTGAATGGGCATTATGCCGACTGTACCTACACAAGTTGAGTGTACCCATGCTAGTAATTCTATTTCTTTGTTGGTCATCCTGTATTTCCTCCATGTACCATCAGAGGGCTTAATTACAAGCCATTCTCCTGCTGCTGCTGTGGGCCTTGAGGGCCATTCATTATAACGCTAAGATTTCTACTTTGGATCAAACTTTATTACCTCCCAACACTGACTGTGTTAACTCAGTTAGCACTGAGGACAGTTGCCCGTGGGATTGAATTAGAGATTGATTTGATGGCTCCCTCCCGGTCCTGGCCTGTATGTCCATGGATACATCCCAAATGGCACCCTATTCTCTATGTAGTGCACTACTAGTGCCTGCCATTTGGGACGTAACCCATGTCTAATCCTCTGGTTTGGTTGTAGCCAGGCCTGGCTGGCTGGAGGCAGTCATTTGTCTGTTCTGTCTGTTCCCACTGGCTCTGTTTGTTAACGACTACAACTACCGCCCCCGCACTGATTACTGTCACTCAGTAACAGATCTGGGTTCAACTGTGTCAGTACCACAAATGGCTGAACACACACATCTCTACAATATAGTTTTACCCCATGGTTAGAAACACTGGTGTGAATCTGAGTGTAAGCTAAGGTCAAGGGAACAACAGAGAGCGTTGACAGCAACTCTCAATTCACTTATTCAAGAGGAGGAGCTTTGACACTTGACTTGACAAGTTACAAGACCACAGAGTAAGTATGATAATCCTTTAGACAGGGAGAGAGGAGATTTAATGGATTCTCCTCATCCCTTCCACTCCTATATCTGCATTCCAGCCTTGCAGCAAATATGGTCGATGAATATGAGGGCTAATGTTGTCCCGTGGGCCGCTTATCTCCTATGACCCACAAGCACATCTGTGACACTCCCAGCTCTGGGAGAGACCAGCCACAGCTGGAGCCCTGACTGGAACAAGTCAGCCACCACAGGCCCAGATAACAACCACAGAGACCAGGTACAGGATGCTACAGAGTGTCGATCCACAGGTGACTGCTCTCAGTCCTGAAAGGAACTTTCCATTTGGCTGCTGTCCCAATTGGGATTCTACCTGGCTGCTACTGTGCACTGAAACAACTAGGGGCAGTACAGTCACCCACATACAGAACAATATGTTGTTCTCTCCATGACATAAACATATGTTACCTGAACTTACCTTACCTAACCACGTATCTGAGCGCTAGTGTCACAGTAACTAAACAAAGACTGTTCCTCTTTACAATGAGAAACACATTGTTATTTTTACTCCTCTGTCAGAGATGTCTTCTTGCAGTGTTTCCTTGCAAATATTTGATAGCGTGTGTAAAAAGACTGATGTATAATAAATCTTATTTGCCAGCACAGCACTCATTTGTTTGTGTTGCCAGCGCTGTTTGTCAGTGATGAAACTCTGTGACATGAAACATATGCTGTAGGCCCTTGAAATACCAAGAAATATTGTTTAATTACAGTTGTAGCCTCATAGCCATACATCAAACCAGTTTTTCTGACGTGCTTTCCTTCTCGTGATTATTTTTCCTGTTGTCTACCTTTCCCCTGGATTTGATTAACAGATGCTTCACATACACAACAGGACAGGTGTTTTGAGCCTGCCTACTATTTGCATATCTATTTTTTCACCAATAGAACTGCAACTGCCGTTCTGTGGCAAAAAAGTTAGTGTTGACAGTTGTTAGATCTATGTATCTATTTTTATAAAAATAAATTATTTGCGGTTTAAGATTTGTTCTTAAATCAATGTGTGTGTGTGTGCTGCATGTGTGAGTGTGGTTGTGTTTGTGTGCCGTGAGTGTGGTTGTGTTTGTGTGTTGTATGTGCGAGTGTGGTTGTGTGTGTGTTTCAGTCAAGTCATTTCCTATCATTTCCTACCATAAAGCTCTATAATGAAAGCAGAAGGGGTGGCAGTTGGGATACGGGTGTCTCTTGGAAATTGCTTTTCATCGCTCGCATGTGGAACCTATTTCCATTTCCGTCTTCTTTTCCAGGCAGGTAGATGATGGGTATAGGCGACCTCTCCTCTCCCCCTGGTCTGAAGGAGATGGAGGAGAGGAGAGTGTTCCTGACGGCCCACCATCACATTAAAGCTACAGGCATGTTGGACCATGCTGTCTGAGTCTGACCATGCAGGGAATTAAACAGGGACTGTGGAGACGACAGGAGGATTCTCATCTCATATGCCAATCTACCATGCCTTCCATGAATATGTCTATGTGCTACTGGGGTGCCACAGATAGAGGCAAGGTGATGTGGATATCAAATAACATGGCAAAATGTACTAATCTCAATTGCATGGAGTGAGGAAAAGTTTAAAGTAATATGTGTTGCAGATATGCCTACTGATCCAAGAAAGAATCACCTGTTTTTATCCACATCTATATTCCTCTATAAACATGTCACAATGTGCTCAGGAAGATACATATTCTGGAATGAAGATTAAACTTTATTGCTTGCAGCTACAGATGTAGGATCTTAATTTGACCAGTATTGTCGGAGCAAAATAATCATGCAGCAACAGTATTCTGTTACACTCGTTGATAGATGAAGACCAAGGTGCAGCGTGGTAGGTGTACATTTTACTTTATTTTCAAATGACACCAAAAAACAACAAAACACGAAACAAACGTAAAGCTCTGTGGCACTAAACAGCAACTATACAAAGGCAAGATCCCACAAACTAGGGTGTAAAACAAGCTGCCTAAGTATGATTCCCAATCAGAGACAATGACAGACAGCTGCCTCTGATTGGGAACCATACCCGGCCAACAAAGAAATAGACAAACTAGAATGCCCACCCAAATCACACGCTAACCTAACCAAATAAAGAAATAAAAAGGCTCTCTCAGGTCAGGGCATGACATATTCGAACGTTTAGTCCATAATGTTGCTTGATTGGTGGTTAGGCTATTAGCTGGACAAAAGTAGGCTACATAAAAAGTGTGATACTGTTAATATACCTACCTGTGTGTTAGTGAACGTTTTCAAAGAATTTATGTAAATCACAAAGCTTATCTGCATTTCCTGCAGCGCAGTAACATTCTCAGCAAAAAACAAGTGATCAAATTAAGATCCTACACCTATAGGATGTGGTATGGTGTGTTTCAGGTATTCAAATGGGACTGTAGCTAAGATAGTGAGGTAGTGGGGTAGTGGGGTATATAACAGCAGGGAGGGATCACATCTTAATGTGATGAGCTGTGCAATAGCAGCAGTCTGCACAAGCCATGATGATAATTAAGCACAGTGTGCCTCTGGGAAATTATGCTAACGGTTGCTTCTTCTTGAATCATCTTAGTACCTATAAATATTTGGCTGGAGGTGATCATGCAACCAAGAACACACACCCATGTGCGCACGCACGCACGCACACGCACGCACGCACGCACGCACGCACACACACACACACACACACACACACACACACACACACACACACACACACACACACACACACACACACACACACACACACACACCAAAAGGGAAGAGAGATAAATATGTTTTTAGGCCAAAGCTCTTTAGAGGGAAAACAATAGGAGGAAATCTCTGGTACCACACAGAACCCACTGGGCACAGATGTCAGTTCAATTTTGTATTTTTTTTATTTCACCTTTATTTAACCAGGTAGGCTAGTTGAGAACAAGTTCTCATTTACAACTGCGACCTGGCCAAGATAAAGCAAAGCAGTGCGACACACACAACAACACAGAGTTACACATGGAATAAACAATAAACAAGCCAATAACACAATAAACAAGTCAATGACACAGTAGAAAGAAAATAATCTATATGCATTGTGTGCAAAAGGCATGAGGAGGTAGGCAATAAATAGGCCATAGGAGCGAATAATTACAATTTAGCAGATTAACACTGGAGTGATAAATGAGCAGATGATGATATGCAAGTAGAGATACAGGTGTGCAAAAGAGCAGAAAAGTAAATAAAATAAAAACAGTATGGGGATGAGGTAGGTCATTTGGGTGGGCTATATACCGATGGACTATGTACAGCTGCAGCAATCGGTTAGCTGCTCAGATAGCTGATGTTTAAAGTTGGTGAGGGAGATAAAAGTCTCCAACTTCAGCGATTTTTGCAATTCGTTCCATTCACTGGCAGCAGAGAACTGGAAGGAAAGGTGGCCAAATGAAGGTGTTGGCTTTGGGAATGATCCGTGAGATATACCTGCTGGAACGTGTGCTACGGGTGGGTGTTGTTATCGTGACCAGTGAACTGAGATAAGGCGGAGCTTTACCTAACATAGACTTATAGATGACCTGGAGCCAGTGGGTCTAGTTTGGATTTACATTTGGTTGTCAACTAACGTGAATTCAATGTCAAATCAACAGCAAAAAATGACAATGTCATTGGATTGAGGTTAAAAGTTAGGTGAAAAAGAGACCAAATTCCCTTATGTTGATAACATTTTGCAAACCCAATCAGTTTTCCACGTTGATTCAATGTCATCACATTGAGAGAGATGGGAGGGAGAGTGAGAATGGATGGAGAGAAAGACAAGGAAAGAAAGAGAAAAAGATAGAAAGAGGAGAGTCAGGCGTGGTGACTTAGAAAGTAGATGAGAGGACAGTACTAGAATTCTGATTCAATGAGACTGAGCGAAACAACTATTCACTAAAAAGATCCAAAGGATTAAATGCGATTTCAGAAAAAAATCAATTTGTCCTGCTGTTTAAGCAGCACAAAGAGGTTACACAGAGAACGGAAGTGCTCGGAATGGATCAAATATGCTTTTAACTGGATGAAATTGCATGTCTAAGACTGTATGAAATAGGTTGGCAAAAAGGGTGATCACACAGGTGATTCTATGGATTGCTTCTCTCTCTCTCTCTCTCTCTGAAATGGGAAAAACCTGTTGACCCTTTTGAGGCAAAAGAGTGAGAGAGATAGAGAGGGGTAACAGAGAGAGAGAGAAAATAATAGAGGAGAAAAGGGAAGGCATGAAAGAGAGAAAGAGAGCACTTGAAAATACATTGAGAGGGAAGAGATTAGAAGGGCTATAAAATTGCCCAGTAGAATCACTACCCATCTACAGAGTGGACATGGCAATCTGGGGCACAACAGCAGTGGTCAATCAGAGAGCAGAGAACCATGGACTAATAGCCCTGTGTTATCACCGTGATTGGTTCAGCTTGTATGTGGTCAAGACAACCGTGACACACGTCAGACTTGTGCCAGTGCCTCTTCTACCTCATGAACAAATGAGAAAGGAGTGAGAAAGAAAGGGGGAAGAAAGAAAAAGAGAGAGATAAGAAGAAATGAAGGAAGGAAGAAAGAAAGTAAGTAAGAATGAAATAAAGAAGATTACAATACTATTACCATATGTTCCGGGAAGGATCCAGGACAATAAGGATGATGGTATAGAGGGCTTATAGACAAAACTTAACCTACATCCTATAAATGAAAGACACAAAGAAAGGACAAATAATTACATCTTTCAGTGTACAACATGTGCATGCTTGTACTGCACTTCCAAAGAAGAAGTTTACGGAATCTCTGTCTTAGTCTTGTCCTACCGAAGACACGTGAATCTGTCTTAGTCATGTCCTACTGAAGACACATGAATCTGTCTTAGTCATGTCCTACCGAAGACACGTGAATCTGACTTAGTCATGTCCTACTGAAGACACATGAATCTGTCTTAGTCATGTCCTATTGAAGACACGTGAATCTGTCTTAGTCATGTCCTACCGAAGACACGTGAATTTGTCTTAGTCATGTCCTACTGAAGACACGTGAATCTGTCTTAGTCATGTCCTACTGAAGACACGTGAATCTGTCTTAGTCTTGTCCTACCGAAGACACGTGAATCTGTCTTAGTCTTGTCCTACCGAAGACACGTGAATCTGTCTTAGTCATGTCCTACTGAAGACACGTGAATCTGTCTTAGTCATGTCCTACCGAAGACACGTGAATCTGTCTTAGTCATGTCCTACCGAAGACACGTGAATCTGTCTTAGTCATGTCCTACTGAAGACACATGAATCTGTCTTAGTCATGTCCTACTGAAGACATGTGAATCTGTCTTAGTCATGTCCTACTGAAGACACGTGAATCTGTCTTAGTCTTGTCCTACCGAAGACACGTGAATCTGTCTTAGTCCTGTCCTACCGAAGACACGAGAATCTGTCTTAGTCTTGTCCTACCGAAGACACGTGAATCTGTCTTAGTCATGTCCTACCGAAGACACGAGAATCTCTGTCCTAGTCATGTACTACGGAAGACACGAGAATCTCAATCTTAGTCATGATCTACCGAAGACACGTGGATCTCTGTCTTAGTCTTGTCCTACTGAAGACACGTGAATCTGTCTTAGTCATGTCCTACCGAAGACACGTGAATCTGTCTTAGTCCTGTCCTACCGAAGACACGTGAATCTGTCTTAGTCTTGTCCTACCGAAGACACGTGAATCTGTCTTAGTCATGTCCTACCGAAGACACGTGAATCTGTCTTAGTCATGTCCTACCGAAGACACGTGAATCTCTGTCTTAGTCATGTCCTACCGAAGACACGTGAATCTCTGTCTTAGTCATGTCCTAACGAAGACACGTGAATCTCTGTCTTAGTCATGTCCTACCGAAGACACGTGAATCTCTGTCTTAGTCATGTCCTACCGAAGACACGTGAATCTCTGTCTTAGTCATGTCCTACTGAAGACATGTGAATCTCTGTCTTAGTCATGTCCTACCGAAGACACGTGAATCTCTGTCTTAGTCATGTCCTACTGAAGACATGTGAATCTCTGTCTTAGTCATGTCCTACTGAAGACATGTGAATCTCTGTCTTAGTCATGTCCTACTGAAGACATGTGAATCTCTGTGCCGCAACCAATCTATCATCTTAATTACTTTCATTTCTATATCTCTGTTCATGTTTTAATGTCACAAATGAATTTACTTATCCGACGAATTGGTTGTCCTTGAAAACACGTGAAGGTTTAGCTTAATGTTACAGATAGCGACATTCACCAAAACCCAAATGAATGAGTCAATAAATCCATCTATCCCATGTAGCCTACTTGCTAGATTGAATTTGCATAGTATACAAATCAATGACAAAATGCAGTGTACATGAGAAGAAACCGAGATGAAAAACGGAATACATTTTTTCCCCCTGACCCATATTTTCACTGGAAATCCACATTGTGGACTTCACATTCCTAATTTAAGAGTTCTACTGTGTACTCTGGACTTCACCCCAGTTGAGCATAATCTGAGGTGGCCAGATGATATGTTCAGAACTGAGCCTTTGTCTGTGTTGGGTTTGGCTGGCTGCATTAGGAGGGATTTGTGCTCAGTGACAGTGTGAGCGTGCATGTGCATGCGTGTGTAGCCTACCAATGTGACAGTGACAGTGTGTCTTTGGGGACCTGGTTGGTCTTGAGGCTGAACAATCATGGTAGCTGTCGCCTGGGCTTAGTGGGTCTCCTGTGGTCCCAGGGGGACGTGAGTGTGAAGAATGTGTCAGATGTGAACAGGACATCACATCGCTTCCCCTCCCATTCACAAAACAGTCATGCTAAGCTGCATATGCACTCAGCCATACCCTGGCTCTTCACAGGTAAACTCAACGTGAGGTAAACTCACTGTGCCAGACGGCCAGGCACTCAACATGAAACATGCTCATATTGTGAGCAGAATTCTGTTATGGCACAGGGCCAAAACAGGTGTCTGCTTTTGTTTCATCAAATATGTTTATCCGCACTATGGACCTCCTGGTGTATAGAGAGCGGGGGGGGGCATTGTCTTAAAATATATAAAGCTTGACTTTGCACTTTCAGTGCTATTCCCTGTTGGCACTATGGAACTGGTATACAGTATACATTCTTGATAGCAAAAAATATATTTTCAAATAGACTTTCAGTATTATTCACTGGCTCAATTTAAAACTGTATGAAAAAGCTTTAAAGATCATGTGGGATTGAAAATCAGTAATATCATCAGGAATCCCAGTATTACATCCCATCCTCAAATCAAAGTTTATTTGTCACATGTGCAAAATAAAACCTTACAGTGAAATGCTTACTTACAGGCTCTAACCAAAAAAAAGTGTGTGTGTGTGTGTAAAAAGACATTTGAAAATAAGAGTAGCAAGGCTTTATACAGACACCGGTTAGTCAGGCTGATTGAGGTAGTATGTACATGTGGGTATGGTTAAAGTGACTATGATGAACAGAGAGTAGCAGTAGTGTAAAAAGAAGGGATGGCGGGTGGTGGTACACAATGCAGATAGCCCGGTTAGCCAATGTGAGGGAGCACTGGTTGGTCGGGCAAATTGAGGTAGTATGTACATGTCACGGCCGTCGTAAGAAGTGGACCAAGGTGCAGCGTGGTGAGCGTACATATTCCTTTTTATTTATAGAAAATGTAGCCAACAAAACAAGGAAACGACCGTGAAGCTTAACAGAGCTATGATGCCTCTAACAAAGTTAACTACCTACAAATTGGATTGTATTGGAGAGAAGCCTCCAGTGATGATGCATGGCAAGAAGCCTCCAGTGATGATGCATGGCGAGAAGCCTCCAGTGATGATCCATGGCACGAAGCCTCCAGTGATGGTCCATGGCACGAAGCCTCCAGTGAGGATCCATGGCACGAAGCCTCCAGTGAGGATCCATGGCACAAAGCCTCCAGTGAGGGGTCCATGGCACGAAGCCTCCAGCGACCATCTCCAGTCAGGAGCCTCCAGGGTCCAGGACCCTCGTCGCCGACCCCGGACTGGGGACACCCTCGCTGCGGGCTCCGGACTGGGCAACCTCGTTGCGGGCCCAGGATTGGAGGCCGTTGCTGGAGGCTCCGGACTGGAGACCGTCGCTGGAGGCTCCGTACTGGAGGCCGTCACTGGAGGCTTCGGACCGGAGGCCGTCGCTGGAGGCTCCTGACTGGAGACGGTCGCTGGAGTCTTCGTGCCATGGACCCCTCACTGGAGGCTTCGTGCCATGGATCATCACTGGAGGCTTCGTGCCATGGATCCTCACTGGAGGCTTCTTGCCATGGATCATCACAGGAGGCTTCTTGCCAGGGATCATCACTGGAGGCTTCTTGCCATGGATCATCACTGAAAGCTTCGTGCCATGGATCGCCACTAGAGGCTTCGGGCCATGGATCCTCACTGGAGGCCGGGTGCGTAGAGCTGGCACAGGAAGCACCGGGCTGAAGAGACACACTGGAGGCCTGGTGCGTAGAGTTGGCACAGGGCTTAACGGGCTGGGGAGATGCAATGGAGGCCTAGTGCGTAGAGCTGGCACAGGGCTTACCGGGCTGTGGAGACGCACCGGAGGTCTGGAGCCCAGAGCTGGCACAACCCATCCTGGCGGGATGCTCACCCTAGCCTGGCAACTGTGGGGTGCTGGCACAGGACGCACTGGGCTGTGGATGCGCACCGGCAACACAGTACATGTAACTGCAAAGCATGGTGTCTGAAGGGTCACACGCTCCTCAAAGCGACTGTCTTGCTCCAGACTCCAACCCCTCCAAACTCTTTCGTCCCTCTCCACTGCCAACCACTCCTCGCTCAAACGGTCCAAGAATTCCTCCTCGGTCTCGGACTCACCCCTCAGCACCGACGCCCAAGTCATCTGCGGCTGCCTCTCAGGTTTCCGTCGTGTCCTCTCCTCCTGACTGCTTGGTCCTTTGGTGGTGGGTAGTTCTGTCACGGCCGTCGTAAGAATTGGACCAAGGTGCAGTGTACATATTCCTTTTTATTTATAGAAAATGTAGCCAAGGAAACGACCGTGAAGCTTAACAGAGCTATGACGCCTCTAACAAAGTTAACTACCCACAAAACAACAGAGAAATAAGGCTGCGTAAGTATGATTCCCAATCAGAGACAATGATAGACAGCTGTCCCTGATTGAGAACCATACCCGGCCAAAACAAAGAACTAAAGAACATAGAAAACAGAACATAGAATGCCCACCCAAATCACACCCTGACCAAACCAAAATAGAGACATAAAAAGCTCTCTAAGGTCAGGGCGTGACAGTACATGAATGTATAGTTAAAGTGACTATGCATATAAGATAAACAGAGAGTAGCAGCAGCGTAAAAGAGGGGTTTGGGGGGGGAACACAATGCAAATAGTCCGGGTAACCATTTGGTTACCTGTCCAGGAGTCTTATGGCTTGGGGGTAAAAACTGTTGAGAAGCCTTTTTGTCCTAGGCTTGGCACTCCGGTACCGCTTGCCATGCGGTAGTAGAGAGAACAGTCTATGACTGTGGTGGCTGGGGTCTTTATTAAGGTGTGAAGAACAAAGGTCCCAGTATTGCATCCCATCCTGTATTAAGGTGTGAAGAACAAAGGTCCCAGTATTACATCCCACCCTGTATTAAGGTGTGAAGAACAAAGGTCCCAGTATTACATCCCACCCTGTATTAAGGTGTGAAGAACAAAGGTCCCAGTATTACATCCCATCCTGTATTAAGGTGTGAAGAACAAAGGTCCCAGTATTACATCCCATCCTGTATTAAGGTGTGAAGAACAAAGGTCCCAGTATTACATCCCACCCTGTATTAAGGTGTGAAGAACAAAATGTCCCAGTATTACATCCCATCCTGTATTAAGGTGTGAAGAACAAAGGTCCCAGTATTACATCCCATCCTGTATTAAGGTGTGAAGAACAAATGTCCCAGTATTACATCCCACCCTGTATTAAGGTGTGAAGAACAAAGGTCCCAGTATTACATCCCATCCTGTATTAAGGTGTGAAGAACAAAGGTCCCAGTATTACATCCCATCCTGTATTAAGGTGTGAAGAACAAAGGTCCCAGTATTACATCCCATCCTGTATTAAGGTGTGAAGAACAAAGCAGCTGTTTCCTATTGTCCTATTGGCTGCTCTTAGCAGCAGAGGGAGACAAAAGAGAAAGATCAGGAGAGGCACCTGAGCGCAGTAACTAGTTGTGAGCTCCCATTAATCAGTCTGCTGCAAGAAGTGTGTGTCTGTGTGTGTGTGTTTGTGTGTGTGTCTGCCTACATGTGTGTGTGTGATAGTATGTAGCATCCAGGGTGTAGCCCTAGCCGGGGGCAGCATAATAAATTCCTCCAGGAGACACGGGGCCCCACTGCGCTGCTGTAATGAAGCAGGGACCCGAGGTGACTCCTGACCTGCTGGCATTAAAGTGAAATAAAAAACATTCCCTTCAGCCTTCACCTCACCACCACGCCTAGAGGTGGGGCCTGGGGTGCTGGAAGGGGGTTTGATAAGGGGAAGGAAGGGGGGCTGGAGGGGGTGCTGGAAGGGGGTTTGATAAGGGGAAGGAAGGAGGGCTGGAGGGGGCCTGGGATGCTGGAAGGGGGTTTGATAAGGGGAAGGATGGGGGCTGGAGGGGGAGGGGAGTTGAGGGTGTTGGAGCTGTAACATTGTTTCCCTCCAGTGGAAACAGATCATTCAAGACTACAGCACTGGGAAGGACCTGGGAGGGCCTGAAAGCATGTTCTCTTTTCACAGCCATGGCATTCGAAAACAGTGGTTTTGGTAATGGGATGATTGTGGAAGCTATACTTTATGTAGAAGATCAGTGCTGCCATATAATCATCATCTCTATATCTTTAGTATCCATGGTGGTGTGGTGTGTGTAGGAGACAGCTTATATTTGATCATTTCCCATCATCCACTCTCTCCTTGAGGATCCTCCTAAAATGAGTGATTTGTCACAAGGAGAGAAAAATACCCCACCAGCCCAGGGAGATGAGGTCAGAGAGGTGAGGTGGGTGGATGGGGGGATAAGGGGGTAACATGGGGGTAATGGTGAGGAACAAACAGAAAAAACACCCTCCATTTCCTGGAGAACGAGGCGAGCCCAAAGGGGCGTTTGCTCAGCAGTCAATGTCAATGTTCCACACTCTTAGAAAAAAAAAAAAAAAAAACGAACCCTTTTGGTTCCAGGTAGAACTAATTTGGGTTCCTTGAAGAACCCCCCTTTTTTTAGGGCGGTCGGTAGCCTAGTATTTAAAAGCTATTGGGCCAGTAACCAAAATGTCGCTGGTTTGAATCCCTGAACCAACTAGGTGAATTTTGTTTTTTGCCTTTGAGCAAATCTGTCGATGTGAATAATTGCTCCTGTTCGTCACTCTGGATATCAGTATCTGCTAAACGACTAAAGTGTTCTACCTGGAACCAAAAATGTTTCTCCTATGGGGACAGCCGAAGAACCCTTTCAGGTTCTAGATAACACAATGATGAGATAGATGTACTTCTTCTTTGTTTTTATGTTTTACTATCTCACTGTCATACTGTGTTCAACCGTGTTGGATCTTGCCTAGCCATCTTGTTTCAAGAGGATCACAATGGAAATAAGTCCCAGACTTTATTGTGTGTTATCCATGATTTAACTCATGTGCAGGTATGGCTCTTTAACATTTTATGTGTGCTTGCAGGCTGGATCTCTCTGACCGTGACCTGGCATAAATTGGCGAATATACATTGTTAGTTTTCCCCGTTTGTGGTCGGAGCACAAACAGCTGTGCTCTCACTGGCCCCTGCCCCACTCTGGCCTGGCTAGTGGTGCAGCGCAGAGCGGAGTGTCTAGCTACCAGGGGACTCACTATTAAGAGCTAAGCATCTGTGGAGGGGGGCAGGGTCTGGAGCGGTAACATTAAGCTAAACCCAACAAAAATAACATCTCCCGGCCTACCAAATGGGAGGTCTAAAGCACCGCAGTGCTAGAGGTGTCACTACAGACCCGGGTTTGATCCAGGGCTGTATCACAACCGGCCGTGATCAGGAGTCCCATAGGGCCTCGCACAATTTGCCCAGTGTTGTCCGGGTTAGGGGAGGGTTTGGCCAGGGGGGCTTTACTTGGCTCATCGTGCTCTAGCGACTCCTTTTGGTGGGCCATGCGCCTGCAAGCTGACGGTGGTCGTCAGTTGAACGATGTTTCCTCCGATACATTGGTGCGGCTGGCTTCCATTTTAAGTGGACGGGTGTTAAGAAGCGTGGTTAGGCGGATCATGTTTCGTGGGCACAAGACTCAACCTTCACCTCCCAAGCCCATTGGAGTTGCAGCGATGAGACAAGATCAAAATTAGGGAGAAAAAGGGAGTAAAAAAATGAAAATAATAAAAAATAAAAATGACAGGTCACTGACAGCCACGCTGCAGACACTGCATGCACAAAACACACTTGTGGACCCCAGGAAGAATAGCTGTGGCTTATTCACAGCTAATGGGTATCCAAATAAACTAAACTAAGCTAAACATGCATACACACACAGACACACACACTGCTATGGAAACCAGAGAAGTGGGAATTTTTGAGGAGATTTGATGTTTCCTCTCTGTCACGTTTCGGATGAGGACTTTAAAACCCCTCTGAGATCCAAACAGGCTTTTTACATAAAAGTGTGTATGTGTGTGTGTGTGTGTGTGTGTAGACATTGTGTCATAATGCCTCCTCTCCACATTTATGCATGCTGTGGACAAGAGTGGAGCATCTTCCTTTGTTCTAGGTTTCCAACAGAGTAAACAAGCTCCACTTCTCTGGTGTGTGTGTGTGTGTGTGTGTGTGTGTGTGTGTGTGTGTGTGTGTGTGTGTGTGTGTGTGTGTGTGTGTGTGTGTGTGTGTGTGTACACACACAGCCTTCTCTGTGGTCTGCTTTGTATCATTTTCTACACAGAAGGACTATGAGGGAATACAAGGCCATTGTTCAGAAGTCTTTATACATAGTTTATATGGAGAAAGCAAACAAAGGGAGATTTCTGACTTGATTCAGTGCATAAGAAGTTCTAAAAGCTACAGTATGTTCATAAAGGAGGACATATAGACAGATACAGTACCTATCCGAGCCCTCTTCTCCCTGCTCCTGTTCACTGGTCTCACAAATTGGACACACCCTGGATTGTGTTCACTTAACCACTACATCTCTGGTTCCAGTCAAATCTCATTATAATACAAACAGGTGCAATGGCTTCAACTATACTAAAGACAGAGAGAGATCATCCCTGCAGACATCCTCCTCTCTGGCTCTCTTCTTCTCCCCTGGTTAACCACAGCTGCAAGTCAACAGGAGAAATGGTATGGTTTTGATGCGCGGTTCTCCCCTCCTCCTCCTCCTAGCCCCTCCTTCCATCACCTGCCCACCACCTCTGCATATGGTGGCCTGTGCTCTAATGAGCATGGTGACACACACACACACGCACACGCGTGCACACACAGACACGGACACACACCTGGGTCTAATGACAGCTCTTAGGGGCTGCCTGCGCTAATGGAGTCTCAAGGGACTCCACCATCTCGCCTTCACCCTCTCCTGTCATTGGACAAACAGATCGATGAGAACCCTGCCATAGCAACAGACACCTGGTCATCTGCGGCAACAACAGAACATTAAAGAGACCCCCCCCCATTCCTTCCCAACCCTCATTACTCCCCCTCCAGAAGTTGAGCCCGGAAAATGGAGTCTTCCTTTGTGGTGGAAGGAGAGAGGGATGTGGGGAGTGTAAAGGGATTTTTTTAATGATCCCCCTGAAACAAAGACCTAGGCTACAGTATGTCTCAATACTATGAAATGGCTCCTTTCTTTTTCTGGATAGGTTACCAGCATTTGGCTTTCACCTGCCATGTTCTTTCAGAACAGTGATAATGAAGCGGAGGAGAGGAAAATAAATTGCCTTTATTTAACCAGGAAAGACATTGAGAATGAGAACACATTCTCTTTTACAATAACGACCTGATCAAGAGAGCGCAATGAAAGAAAGGAAGCTATTGAAGTCTATTGATACACAAAGGAATAAAATAATCAGAGTAGCCTCGTTCCCTGTTAACATCGCCATGGATGAAAGCTACGACCTGTGACCTGTTAGCTGCTGACATGAGATCAGCTCTGATCAGGTCTAATCAGGTGGTTCTCACACACTGTGTGGCATGATTACCTCTTACCTCTGACCCCTCCTTGGTAACGACCTCTTTATAACCAGGGACTGGCCCCAATATAGCTATGTCCCCTTCCACCCACACTGACCAACACCCAGGACAGCTTAGGTTGAGCTCTGTCCATTCACAGTGGGAAACTGACCCTTTAATGAAACACAGTGATGTGTTTAAATGTGTCCCTCCATCTCTTCATCCATTACAGCCACACTGACAGCCTGTGCACAGTGGTTCGACTGGGTTGGGTCCTGATTGAATTCCCTGCTCATTGATTCTGCCTTAATCACTGAAATCACAGTTCTACGGCAGTGGTGACAGATCACTCAAGAACAACAGCACTGGGAAGGACCTGGGAGGGCCTGAAAGCATGCTCTCTTTTCACAGCCATGGCATTCGAAAACAGTGGCTTTGGTGATGGGATGATTGTGGAAGCTATACTGTATGTAGAAGATCAGCACTGCCATATAATCATCTCTATATCTTTAGTATCCATGGTGGTGTGGTGTGTGTAGGAGACAGCTTATATTTGATCATTTCCCATCATCCACTCTCTCCTTGAGGATCCTCCTAAAATGAGTGATTTGTCACAAGGAGAGAAACATACCCCTCCAGCCCAGGGAGATGAGGTCAGAGAGGTGAGGTGGGTGGATGGGGGGATAAGGGGGTAACATGGGGGTAATGGTGAGGAACAAACAGAAAAAACACCCTCCATTTCCTGGAGAACGAGGCGAGCCCAAAGGGGCGTTTGCTCAGCAGTCAATGTCAATGTTCCACACTCTTAGAAAAAAGGGTTCCAAAAGGGTTCTTTGGGTTCCATGAAGAACCCTCTCTGTAAAGGGTTCTACATGGACTTCAAAAAGGGTTCTCTTTTTTTAGGGTGGTAGGTAACCAAAATGTCGCTGGTTTGAATCCCTGAGCCAACGAGGTGAAAAATAAATGTGCCTTTGAGCAAATCTGTCGATGTGACTAATTGCTCCTGTTCGTCACTCTGGATATCAGTATCTGCTAAATGACTAAAGTGTTCTACCTGGAACCAAAAATGTTTCTCCTATGGGGACAGCCGAAGAACCCTTTCAGGTTCTAGATAACACAATGATGAGATAGATGTACTTCTTCTTTGTTTTTATGTTTTACTATCTCACTGTCATACTGTGTTCAACCGTGTTGGATCTTGCCTAGCCATCTTGTTTCAAGAGGATCACAATGGAAATAAGTCCCAGACTTTATTGTGTGTTATCCATGATTTAACTCATGTGCATGTATGGCTCTTTCATGTTTTACAGTGGGGAAAAAATACTTATTTTCCACCATAATTTGCAAATAATTTCATTAAAAATCCTACAATGTGATTTTGTGGATTTTTTTCTCATTAGTTGAAGTGTACCTATGATGGCCTCTCTCATCTTTTTTAGTGGGAGAACTTGCACAATTGGTGGCTGACTAAATACTTTTTTGCCCCACTGTATGTGTGCTTGTTTATTTTAAATGGTCCAATTACTAAACTAAACTAAAAAGATTTAAAAAAGTGCAGGCTGGATCTCTCTGACCGTGACCTGGCATAAATTGGCGAATATACATTGTTAGTTTTCCCTGCTTGTGGTCGGAGCACAAAAAGCTGTGCTCTCACTGGCCCCTGCCCCACTCTGGCCTGGCTAGTGGTGCAGCGCAGCGCAGAGCGGAGTGTCTAGCTACCAGCTACCAGGGGACTCACTATTAAGAGCTAAGAATCAGCAGAGAAGGAGGTGGAGGGGAAGGCAGGGCTAAATGTGGCTGTTATCTCCCTGAGAGTTGTTGAAGCTTTCAGCAGTACACACACACACACACACACACACACACACACACACACACACACACACACACACACACACACACACACACACACACACACACACACACACACACACACACACACACACACACACACACACACACACACACAGCCTGTCAATGACAAACAACTGATATAACTGCATAGGAATTAGGCATAAAATCTAAACACATACATGCAGAGTGCACAGAGGTTATTGATTACAAACCTGCACACTCCCTCACACTTGTGGTATCAGATACTGGCACTTAAACACTTAAAGGAGTACTAATGAGAGAGATGAATAAATCAGCACTGAGGTGATGGAGTGCTGGGGTCACTGGAACCTTGTCTGAGAGGAGATCTAGCCAAGCCTCGACTTAAACAACACTTTAGTGGGGGGCATAAATACAGTGAAGACTGGAAGGGTGAAGACTCCCTGGGTGAGTGTACACAGCAAAGACTAAGATAACAATGAAGCCTCAATCTATATGCAATATTAATGCTAATCATATTATAGGGGAGAGGAGTAGGGACTTCCACTTTGTGCTGTATAAGTGCTTCCTCTCTTCACCTTAATGCAGACACTCAGAGAGCACTGTGCAACATGTAATGATGATATTAGCCATTCAGCTCCAAGCATAAGGAGCCTAATTAGCCTTAGCATGGGCAGTTACTATCTTCTCTCTGCTCTGCTATCCAACAGACATTCATTTCTACAGGGGATTTGTCTTTAAGAGATCCACAGATAATAGGCTATTGATTAATAGGCTATGGCTCACACACATCTATAAGGGAATGTGGATTATGGTCATTGGTGTCATGTGTCATTTGTGATTTTCTCTGTCATGTCATGATGATTATAGGTTAAGTAGCAGCTCAATTTGGTCTTGATCTTAGTCTGTATTGAGTGTGTGTTTAGTCTGTATTGAGTGTGTGTTTAGTCTGTGTTGAGTGGGAGTTTAGTCTGTATCGAGTGGGTTTTTAGTCTGTATTGGGTGTGTGTTTAGTCTGTATCGAGTGTGTGTTTAGTCTGTATTGAGTGGGTGTTTAGTCTGTATCAAGTGTGTGTTTAGTCTGTATTGAGTGGGTGTTTTGTCTGTATTGAGTGTGTGTTTAGGCTGAGGCTGACTATTGATCAGGCAAATTAGAAATACATGCACTCAGGCAGTTCTCTCTCTGTGGGTCTAACCCCAAGAAGTTCTGGAAAACGGTTAAAGACCTGAGGAATAAACCCTTCTCATCATAGCTGCCCATGTCCCTTATCAAAAGTGTTGGAAAACTTGTCAATAATCAACTGACTGGCTTTCTTTATGTCTATAGTATTCTCTCGGGTATGCAATCTGGTTTTCACTCAGGTTATGGATTTGTCCCCGTTAAATAAAGGACGGACCGTGGCTGCCTTCCAAGTAATGGGAACCTCCCCAGAAAGCAGAGAAGGGTTAAAAATATATTTTTTAAAGTTGGAGATAGGCTTGACGATGATAGGGGCAGCAACCTTAAAGAAGAAAGGGTCTAAACCATCTGACCCAGGAGCTCCTTTAGCACCTCAGACTCAGTGACTGCCTGGAGGGAGAAACTTTGTAGGGTGGACAGGGGAAAAAGAGGGAGAAGCATCGGGGATAGTCGCATTAGAAGGGGTGGGAGATGAGGAAATGTTGGACAGGCAAGGAGGCATGGCTGAGTCAAAAATGAATTCTTACTTAATGAAGTGGTGATTAAACCTCTTGAAACTCTAGGGGCGCTATATCATTTTTGGATAAAAAGACGTGCCCGTTTTAAGCGCAATATTTTGTCACAAAAAGATGCTCGACTATGCATATAATTGATAGCTTTGGAAAGAAAACACTCTGACGTTTCCAGAACTGCAAAGATATTCTCTGTGCGTGCCCTAGAACGTGAGCTACAGGCAAAACCAAGATGAAACGGCATCCAGGAAATCTGCAGGATTTTTGAGGCTCCGTTTTCCATTGTCTCCTTATATGGCTGTGAATGCGAGAGGAATGAGCCTGCCCTTTCTGTCGTTTCCCCAAGGTGTCTGCAGCATTGTGACGTATTTGTAGGCATATCATTGGAAGATTGACCATAAGAGACCACATTTACCAGGTGTCCGCCCGGTGTCCTGCGCCGAAATTGGTGCGCAAACCTCAGGTGCAACTATTTTTCCATGGAATTCAGAGAAGAAAGCAGGCTTCCACGAACAATATATCAATGAAGAGATATGTGAAAAAACACCTTGAGGATTGATTCCAAACAACGTTTGCCATGTTTCGGTCGATATTATGGAGTTAATTCGGAAAAAGTTTGACGTTGTTGGTGACTGAATTTTCGGTTCGTTTCGGTAGCCAAATGTGATGTACAAAACGGAGTGATTTCTCCTACACAAAGATTCTTTCAGGAAAAATTGAACATTTGCTATGTAACTGAGAGTCTCCTCATTGAAAACATCCGAAGCTCTTCAAAGGTAAATTATTTTATTTATTTGGTTATCTGGTTTTTGTGAAAATGTTGCGTGCTAAATGCTACTCAAAATGCTAAGCTAGCTTAGCATACTCTTACACAAATTAGTGAATTGCTATGGTTCAAAAGCATATTTTGAAAATCTGAGATGACAGTGTTGTTAAGAAAAGGCTAAGCTTGAGAGCAGGTGCATTATTTTCATTTTAT
Organism: Oncorhynchus masou masou; assembly: GCF_036934945.1. Lineage (NCBI taxonomy): Eukaryota > Metazoa > Chordata > Actinopteri > Salmoniformes > Salmonidae > Oncorhynchus > Oncorhynchus masou. Next base: position 67,089,754 of record NC_088223.1, read on the forward strand.
TTGCGATTTTCAGAAATCGTTAACGTTACATTATGCTAATGAGCTTGAGGCTATAACTGTATACAGTTTTTTTTCATAGCCAAACGTGAACAAAACGGAGCGATTTGTCCTACACAAATAATATTTTTTTGAAAAACTGAACATTTGCTATCTAACTGAGAGTCTCCTCATTGAAAACATCTGAAGTTCTTCAAAGGTAAATGATTTTATTTGAATGATTTTCTTGTTTTTGTGAAAATGTTGCTGGCTGAATTCTAGGCTTATAGCTATGTTAGCAATCAATACTCTTACACAAATGCTTGTTTAGCTATGGTTGAAAAGTATATTTTGAAAATCTGAGATGTGTTGTTAACAAAAGTCTAAGCTTGAGAGCAAATATATTTATTTCATTTCATTTGCGATTTCATGAATAGTTAACGTTGCGTTATGCTAATGAGCTTGAGGCTATAAATAGAATCCCGGATCCGGGATTGCGCGACGCAACAGGTTAAAGAGCTCAGCCATGCGCTTCTTGTCAGTAACAACCACATCATCAACTTTAAAACTTATTTGGCGCAGGCGTACCGCTAGCGACCCACCTCGACAACTTCCGGTGAAATTGCAGAGCGCCAAATTCAAATAACAGAAATAGTCATAATAAACACTCATGAAAATACAAGTGTTATACATCGGTTAAAATATTAACTTCTTGTTAATCCAGCCGCTTTGTCAGATTTCAAAAAGGCTTTATGGCAAAAGCATAACATGCGATTATCTGAGGACAGCTCCCCGCACACAAAAGCATACAAACATTTTCCAACCAAGTAGAGGAGTCACGAAAGTCAGAAATAGCAATAAAATAAATCACTTACCTTTGAAGATCTTCATCTGGTTGCAATCACAAGGGTCCCAGGAACACAATAAATGGTTGTTTTGTTTGATAAAGTCCTTTTTTACATCCCAAAAACTCAGTTTTGTTGGCGTGTTTTGTCCAGTAATCCACTGGCTCAAAGGCGGTCAAAACATGCAGACGAATACGTCCTAGTACCGGTAAAGTTTGTCAAAACATGTCAAATGATGTTTATAACTAATCCTCAGGGTGTCAATTATCTAAATAATCTAAATAATCGATAATATTTCAACTGGACAATAGCGTATTCAATAGAAAGGAAAAAGTACGAATGGTGCGCACACAGTCACGCGTGCAAACGAGTACTGCATGCTTCCCCAAAGGTATTTTTCTTCTTCGTTTTTCAGAAAACAAGCCTGAAACCATGTCTAAAGATGGTTGACATCTAATGGAAGTCATAGGAACTGCGATCTGGGTCCTAACCAATTACATAGTCAATAGGCATTCAATGGAAAACCACTCACATCAAAAACATCCCACTTCCTGGATGGATTTTCCACAGGTTTTCGCCTGCCATATCAGTTCTGTTATACTCACAGACATTATTTTGACAGTTTTAGAAACTTCAGAGTGTTTTCTATCCAATGCTACCAAATATATGCATATCCTTCTGGGCTTGAGTAACAGGCAATTACTTTGGGCACATCATTCATCTGAATTTCAGAATAAAGCCCCGTCAATAAAAAGTTAAGGGACTTGGACAGCTGTGAGGAGGAGGGTTTATTCTCTATACTCCTCTGTAAACTGGACATCTCTGTATACTCTAGTTGACCACTAGTTGATGCTTATAACCCTCTTAGGCCTCACTCCCCCCTATCTGAGAAATCTACTGCAGCCTTCATCCTCCACATACAACACCGGTTCTGCCAGTCACATTCTGTTAAAGGTCCCCAAAGCACACACATCCCTGGGTCGCTCGTCTTTTCAGTTCTCTGCAGCTAGCGACTGGAAAGAGCTGCAACAAACACTCAAACTGGACAGTTTAATATCAATCTCTTAATTCAAAGACTCAATCATGGACACTCTTACTGACAGTTGTGGCTGCTTTGTGTGATGTATTGTTGTCTCTACCTTCTTGGCCTTTGTGCTGTTGTCTGTGCCCAATAATGTAAGTATCATGTTTTGTGCTGCTATCATGTTGTCTTGGTACTATATTGTTGTTATGTTGGGGGGGACAGGTAGCCTTGTGTTTAGAGCGTTGGACTAGTAACTGAGAGGTTGCAAGATCAAATCTCTGAGCTGACAAGGTAAAAATCAGTTATTCTGCCCATGAACAAGGCAGTGTAACCCACTGTTCCTAGTCCATCATTGAAAATAAGAATTTGTTCTTAACTGACTTTCCTGATAAAATAAATGTTGTGTTGCTGCCTTGCTATGTTGTTGACTCTTTATGTTGTGTTGTCTCTCTTGTTGTGATGTGTGTTTTGTCCTATATTTATATTGTATTTTTTTATTTGTTTTAATCCCAGAACCCCTCCCCGCAGGAGGCCATTTGCCTTTTGGTAGGCCGTCATTGTAAATAATAATTTGTTCTTAACTGACTTGCCAAGTTAAATAAAGGTCAACTGTAAAATAAAATAGTGTGTATTGAGTGTGTGTTAGTAGGACCAGAAGTAGACAAATGTGTTCCAGTACTGGTGGTGAAAGAAACCCTTCCCTTGTCTCTAATGAATCTAATAAAGAGATACATGTACTCTGGTGGTGTGTAGATCTGAACACCATGCACCAACAAACCCACTATGCTGCTGTGACTGCATACTGAACATCTCCATCATGTTATCACCAACCTCCAACCATGCCCACCAGACCACCACTCCAACTCAGAGCCAAAGGGGAGCGCTCCAGATGCTGCAGTCCGCTGGCAGTACTATCCTATACCACTGGACTGATGAACTCCTCCTTCCCCATGTTAGTGAGCAATTCTTGCTTGATGGGGCCTTAAACAGTGGGGAGACGCTCTGTTCCCCATGGAGGAGAGGCAGTATCAAACAGACAGCCCGCTGCCTGCTCTACACCTCTCCACTCCTCTCCTCTCCTCACTCCCTGCTCCCTTCTCCGCTCCCTTCTCCCCTATCTCCTCTCCTCGCTCCCTGTTCTGCTCCCTGCTCCCCTCTTTCCTCCCATCTCAGTGTGTGTGTATTTGTGTCCTGTCTCACCACGCTCCATATGGATTTTAGTACCTGGTCTGCAGACAGGTGTGTATGCGTGCGGACGTGCATGCTCCTGGCCTGCAGGCCAAGGACTGACAGGAGAGTTTCTTTAAATGGCAATTGCCTGCTCACTTTTACACTCCTACACCCCTGAAGGAAATATATGCAAACACACACAAATACAGACCGATATATGGTCACACACATACACTTAACAGCCACATGAAAAAATACTATAGTGTACAGTATTCTATGGTAGGAATACTATAGTATTCACTGTAGTGGTTTTGCAAACTGATTTTGCGGACTGTAGTATACTGTAGTATTTAGGGAACAATACTGTAGTATCTACTAGGGTTGCAAAGGGTCGGAAACTTTCCGGAACATTTCTGGAATTCTTGCACTAGTGACAGACAACGCTGCGAACATGAAGGCTGCTTGGTTTAAAGTGGATGAGTCCTACCCTCACATCACACCCATTGGCTGTGCTGCTCATGCATTGAATCTGCTCCTCAAGGACATCATGGCAATGAAAACAATGGGTGTACTCTAAAAGAGAACTAAGGAAATGGTTAGGTATGTTAAGGGTCATCAAGTTATAGCAGCCATCTACCTCACCAAGCAAAGTGGGAAGAATAAGAGCATCACAATGAAGCTGCCCAGCAACACCCGTTGGGTAGTGTTGTCATCATGTTTGACAGTCTCCTGGAGGGGAAGGAGTCTCTCCAAGAAATGGCCATATCAGTCGGCCGACATGGACAGACCCATCAAGAGGATCCTCGTGGATGATGTATTTTGGGAGAGAGTGGTAAGCAGCCTGAAACCTATAGCAGTAGCCATTGCACGGATTGAGGGAGACAATGCCATCCTGTCTGATGTTCAGACTCTGCTTGCAGATGTAAGAGAAGAAATGCATACTGCCCTGCCTATTTCACTGTTGCTCCAAGCAGAGGAAACTGCAGTTCTGAAGACTTCTGCCTGAAGCCCATACACACCGCAGCGTACATGTTGGACCCCAAGTATGCTGGCAAGAGCATCCTGTTGGGTGTAGAGATCAACGAGGACTATGGTGTCATCACTACCGTGTCTCGCCACCTTGGCCTGGATAAGGGCAAGGTTCTTGGCAGTCTGGTGAAGTACAATTCCAAGCAAGGGCTTTGGGATGGAGATGCAATATGGCAGTCGTGCCAACATATCTCATCAGCCACCTGGTGGAAGGGACTTTGTGGATCTGAGGTTCTTTCCCCTGTTGCCTCCATCATGCTCCAAATTCCACCAACATCAGCCTCCTCAGAGCGCAACTGGTCCTTGTTTGGAAACACACAAACCAAAGCACGCAACAGGCTAACCAGTACAAGGGTTGAAAAATTGGTGGCCATCCCACACACACACACACACACACACACACACACACACACACACACACACACACACACACACACACACACACACACACACATTTTCTCATTTAAAGCTCAATTGCTCGTCTGCATCTCCTTCTGCCTTCCCTCTGTGGGCTCGGCAACAGTGTGTAAAATAATCAGACTACAAATGCAAATGACCTTGTCTAATCTCAGAGCAAACAGTAGGAGATTAAACACTCTTCTTTCCTTTCTCCCCTCCTTTCCTCTCCTCTCTCCTTTCTGCCCTCCTTTCCTCTCCTCTCTCCTTTCGGCCCTCCTTTCCTCTCCTCTCTCCTTTCTGCCCCTCCTTTCCTCTCCTCTCTCCTTTCTGCCCTCCTTTCCTCTCCTCTCTCCTTTCTGCCCTCCTTTCCTCTCCTCTCTCCTTTCCTCTCCTCTCTCCTTTCTGCCCCTCCTTTCCTCTCCTCTCTCCTTTTTGCCCTCCTTTCCTCTCCTCTCTCCTTTCTGCCCTCCTTTCCTCTCCTCTCTCCTTTCTGCCCTCCTTTCCTCTACTCTCTCCTTTCTGCCCTCCTTTCCTCTCCTCTCTCCTTTCTGACCCTCCTTTCCTTCATCTATCTGTTTGAGAATCCAAGTCTTTGTTTGCCTGTTCCATTGTAAAGCAGCATTACATAAATAAGGAATCCAAGGCTGTTTAATAATTCATTTGCTGTGGGTGGCTGTGGTAAATGGGCAGGCAGGCAGGCAGGACACACACACACACACACACACACACACACACACACACACACACACACACAGACAGACAGACAGACAGACAGACAGACAGACAGACAGACAGACAGACAGACAGACAGACAGACAGACAGACAGACAGACAGACAGACAGACAGACAGACAGACAGACAGACAGGTCACGCCCACCTCCTCACAATTTTCCTAATGGGTCCCCACTAAACAGGCTTCCCACTATCCCTCTCTCTCTCTGTGGGCTCACTTTGCATTATTAGTAATCTGAAATGGAGACGCTATTGGCCTCTTAGATGGGATCGTAAGCCAGGGATATTATGATAATGGGAAAGGTATGGCGAGTAAATGACAAGCAGAGTGATTAGCTGCTACGTGAGATCAGGGCCCATATCCACAAAACGTCTCTGAGTAGTATTGTTGATCTAGGATCTTTCCATACAATCTTTTTCATCATGATCCATAAGTCAAAACTGATGCTAGATCAGCACTCCTACTCTGAGACACTTTGTTTTGTAGATACGGGCCCAGAGCTGAATGGCAGTGTTCGACACCACAAGGAAACAGGCCTAGACTTAGTTACGTCTTGTTGCTGATCTATAGTTCATCCACGTTCATCTGTAACTGTCCTTCTATGTTGATCCGTGTATCAACCTCCCTCTTTCTATCCATACATTAGGTGAGCAGAAACATGGGCCCAATTGTGGAGCAGGGAGAGCAAAGGCTCCTCAACGCCTGCATGGCCTGTACTGTAGCAGGAGGTGGTACAGTAAGACAACAGCCAGCATAAGGTCCTCTTCACACCTGGTTAATGCACAGTAAAAGACTCAGAAGAGACAATTCAGGCAGGGGAATCACAAATCCAATATCTCAGATCCATAAAGCTGACTTTTACCCTGAGGAAAAAAGATCTTCTCTCCCCCCATTACGTAGCCCAGGTTAACCCCCCTAAACTCTGCTGTATCCCCACTGCCCCAGGGGTAGAGGTTAAGGAGCCTTGTGCTGCCATGTCAACCTCAAAACAATAGTTGGATGTATGGTTAAGCAGCAGGTAAAGTGGTGAATTCTCTTTGAGTGAGTGAGTCTGCTAATTTATGACATAACAGAGAAATACCACTATAACAGCCTGCCTGTCTATCTGCCTGTCTGCCTGCCTGCCTGTCTGTCTGTCTGTCGTCTGTCTGCAGCGTTACACATAGACTCACTGACACACAGAAAGACCCTCCTATTTCAATGAGATGAGAGACTGTCACAACTAGGTATTGAGTATTTCATCACAAGGCTTATCTAAAAACAATATGGATTTTTCCTTATCAGAGCACGAAACGGGTCAGGACGTCTTTCTTGAGTTATTTGCATATAAATAGTCAGGAGGAAGAGATTTTTCCTCCCTTGATCCTTAATATCACATATGGGCTCTTAGTAAGCACCAAGTTAGAACCACAGTTATGAACTAAACCACTCTAATCACATTTCATTCTTCTTTTATTTGGCTAAAAAAGCAACATCAGTAGGTCGTGATAGAGAATCAACTACCAGCACCGTTCCCTTCTTACTGTAGGTCGTGATAGAGAATCAACTGCCAGCACAGTTCCCTTCTTACTGTAGGTCGTGATAGAGAATCAACTGCCAGCACAGTTCCCTTCTTACTGTAGGTCGTGATAGAGAATCAACTGCCAGCACAATTCCCTTCTTACTGTAGGTCGTGATAGAGAATCAACTACCAGCACCGTTCCCTTCTTACTGTAGGTCGTGATAGAGAATCAACTGGGGCGGCAGGGTAGCCTAGTGGTTAGAGACTTGGACTAGTTACCGAAAGGTTGCAAGTTCAAATCCCTGAGCTGACAAGGTACAAATCTGTCATTCTGCCCCTGAACAGGCAGTTAACCCACTGTTCCTAGGCCATCATTGAAAATAAGAATTTGTTCTTAACTAACTTGCCTAGTTAAAATAAAAAAATAAACTGCCAGCACAGTTCCCTTCTTACTGTAGGTCGTGCCAGTAGAAATATCAATACCCTTCTCTACTTTAAGTGTCTGCTGCAGCCAAATGTCAAGTATACAGCCTTCATTTGACTTATTGCTTCAATTTAGATAATGAGCTTGCCGTGGGAGAATAATAAACGTTGAGTGTCATGTCGGTTATATCAGCCTGCGTTCCAGAGAAATGTCAAACTTGTTTTCTCAAGCCCTTTATAAACATTTAAGCAATACTCTCATCGCCTTCTTATTGCTTTGCCTCAATGATTCCCTGAGCTCATTTCCACTGTCTTCTCTCTCTTTTTACTGCCTGTGTGATCGCTAGCTCACTGATTAAATCTTCATTGACCTTGTAGAGCTCACCGATTGAAAAACAATACATAGCAGGCATCTACAAGGATTACATTTGAGTAATTTAGCAGACACTCTTATCCAGAGCAACTTGAAGTAGTGAATGCATGTATTACCATATTTTCATCCCCTGTGGGAATCAAACCTACAACCTTGGTGTTGCAAGCACCACACGCTATCAACTGAGACACATGGAATTTCAGAGGATCGGTACCACATAAACAGAGCAGGAGAGAGGGAGAGAACGAGGAAGAGAGGTAGAAACAGGATGTAGGCTTAGAGAGGAACGATCACACGGCCTGAGATGGAACAAGCTCTGGTTATATGACGCTTGAAATGTGGTTCTGCTGCTATGCCAGCCAGCCTCCGTTGGCTGTTAAGATGAATAATATATGCCATTTAGCAGATGCTTTACAGTCACACGTGCATACATTTTACATATGCGTGGTCCCAGGAATCAAACCCACTACGCTGGTGTTACAAGCGCTATGCTCTAGCAACTGAGCAACAAAGGACAGTGGCGTAAAGGACTTAAGTAAAAATACTTTTTGGGGGTATCTGTAGGGGTATCTGTAGTTTACTATTTATATTTCTGACAACTTTTACTTTTACTTCACTACATTCCTAAAATAATGTACATTTTACTCCATACATTTTCCTTGACACCCAATAACACTCGTTACATTTTGAATGCTTAGCACGACAGGAAACATGTCAAATTCACGCACTTATCAAGAGAACATGACTAAGGATCCCTACTGCCTCTGATCTGGAGGACTCACTAAACACAAATGCTTTGTTTGTAAAGATGTCTGAGTGTTGGAGAGTGCCCCTGGCTATCCGTCAATTAAAAAAACAAGAAAATGGTGCTGTCTGGTTTTCTTAATATAAGGGATTTGAAATTATTTATACTTATATATACTTATATATTTCTACTTATATATACTTATATAGTTCTACTTATATTTTAGCAATAATATTTACTTTGATAAGTATATTTAAAACCACCTTTTAGACTTTTACTCAAGTGGCATTTTGCTGGGTGACTTTCACTTTTACTTGAGTCATTTTCTATTAAGGTATCTTTACAAATGAGTACTTTTTCCACCAATGATAAAGGTTAGACTAGATTAAACCGGGGTGTAAAATAAGTTCTCGTTGCCTGGGGGCTCCTGTGACCTGGTCATGGCATAACCTTTTCCTCCTTTTACTGTTCACACATCTATCCATAACACTCTCACACACACACACACGCACGCACGCACGCACGCACGCACGCACGCACGCACGCACGCACGCACGCACACACACACACACACACACACACACACACACACACACACACACACACACACACACACACACACACACACACACACACACACCACCCTAGAGCCTAGGGCTAAAAGATTTGTCAACAAGATTGCCATTTTGTGATGAAGCCAGTGTTGGAGGAGTATTGGAATGTGAGGGATAACAGACCAGCCACACTAAACCCCAGTGTAACATGAACTGAGAGACTTTCTCCCCTCTGTGATGACTCATATTTTCAATATCATTTCACTAGCATCTTTATTGGTGCTATTATAAAAGATGTGTTTCAAATCTCTTCCATGTCAATTTGAGATCATGGTAATGCGTGGCTCTGATCACCAGAGGTTGACATAGTTCATTATCAAAATGTGTCTTGAGCTTCTCTAGATGAGAGGTTCCGAGAACAGCGCTGGAATGTACAACGGCCGTTTTACGGGCTCCTGACCAATTTTGCTATTTTCTGTTTTTTTCCCTGTTAATCTGAACTTTTCTTGTACATAATGTTTCTGGCATTGTTTCCTATGACCAAAAAGAGCTTCTGGACATCAGAACAGCGATCACTAATGTACATTTCAATAACTTGGCTGTAGTATGCTACTCACCCCGGACCAGGCCCTAAAGAGACGTCCATATAGAGGCCGACGTGTGGGTACCCTGATGAAACTGTGGCGGTGAGGAAATAAGGAGCCTTTACACTCTGTTCTATAGGTGAATGTACAATCACTAGAGAACAAACTGGACGAGCTCCGTTCGAGACTATCATATCAACGGGACCTGAAGAACGGTAATATTCTATGTTTCTCGAAATCTTGGCTGAACAAACATAATATTCTATCTGTTTATTCTAAGCATGGGTAGGACTGAACAGCAGTGTTGTGTAAGCTCAAAGGGGGTTCTGTGTGTCTCTTTGCTAACAACAGCTGGAGCGCAATCTCTAATTTAACCAGGCAAGTCAATGAAGAACAAATTATTATTTGCAATGATGGCCAAACCCAGACAACGCTGGGCCAATTGTGCACCAGTCACGGACAGTTATGATACAGCCTGCAATTGAACCAGGGTCTGTAGTGACACCTCTAACACTGAGATACAGTGCCTTAGACCGCTGCACCACTCGGGAGCCCAATATTAAAGAAGTCTCGAGGTTCTGCTCGCCTGATTTAGAATACCTCATGACAATCTGTAGACCATACTATTTACCAGGGCCCAGAGTCCCAAAATAAGGCTAAGTTCTTCGTTACAACCTTCAGGAGGAGCATCATTAAGTCTTCAAGCTGTTTCCTAAATACATCGTTATTAACGTCGAACTTGAAAACACTAGTAATCTAACACCTGCTTCAGACCACTCGTAGAACAGCTAAGTGCGTCGTTAGATGCTTTTTTGCCCTTTTACACAGAAGAACTCCACTAAACATACAATCCCATGGATTATCTGTCTCCCGTGACCACCGATAACTTCAGAACAAAGTTGACTACAAATGCAAAGTTGACTTGTCTTTGCAATTGATACAAACAAGCAACGTATAAAAATATGCTTCAAATGAAATCCGAGATGACTGCGTTAAAATATAAACAGTGGGCAATAGACCTATTGCAGTCGTATTGAAATATATTTCATGTTCAATCAATTGAGTTCTATTTTGCTACTTGTAGGCTATATGTTTTAATATATTTCATTATGTGTAGCCTAACGTGCGCAATAATGTGCTAAATTGGTGATTTAGTGCATTTTTATTGGGTAAGCATTAGAATATTTGCAGGCGTAGATGGTCATATCTTTCGAGAAGCTGATCTGTCATCAGTATTGTGAAATAAATAAATAATTATACTGGTAAGATTTGAATGGAGAAAGCTGATCCTATAATGCGTTTAGGGAAACACATTATACATCTTCGGTCGTTGTAGGATAGATGCATTGTTCAAACACTGAAGTTCCATCGTTATTGGGAAACCGGGCACAAGAGAGTTTTCAACCATATTTTTCATTGCTGTTTATTAACCACCACAAACCAATGCTGGCAATAAGATCGCACTCAACGAGCTGTATAAGGCCATAAGCAAACAACAAAATGCTCATTCAGAGGCGGCACTCCTAGTGGTCGGATATTTTAATGCAGGAAAACTTATCCGGTTTACCATTTTACCTCATTTCTACCAGCATGTCACCTGTGCAACTAGATGTGAAAAAACTTTTACTCCACGCACAGAGATGCATTCAAAGCTCGCCCTCCATTTATCAAATCTGACCATAACTCTATACTTCTTATTCCTGCTTACGAGCAAAAACTTAAACAATAAGGATCCGTGACACGCTCAATACGGAAGTGGTCCAATGAAACGGATGCTAAGCTCCAGGACTGTTTCGCTAGCACAGACTGGAATATGTTCCTGGACTGATCCAGGAACATTGAGGGGTTTACCACATCATTCACTGGCTTCATTAATAAGTGCATCGACTACGTCATCTCCACTGTAACAGTATGTACATATGCCAACCAGAAGCCATGGATTACAGAAGACACCCTCCCTGAGCTAAACGCTAGAGCTGCCGCATTCATGGAGCGGGACACTAACCAGGACGCTTGTAAGAAATCCTGCTACGCCCTTCGTCAAACCATCAATACAGGACTAAGATCGAATCCAAATAATCAGTTCTGTTGCTCATCAGATGTGGCAAGGCTTGCAAACTATCACCGATTACAAAGGGAAACCCATGAGAGCCTATAGGTAGGAGTTCAGAGATCTGGCAGCGTGGTCCCAGGACAACAACCTCTCCCTCAATGTCAGTAAGACAAAGGGGCTTATCGCGGACTACAGGAAACGGAGGGCTGAGCACACCCCCATTCATATTGACGGGATGTAGTGGAGTGGGTCGAGAGCTACAAGTTCCTCGGTGCCAACATCACTAAGGATCTATCAAGAGGGCACAACAACACCTTTTCCCCCTCAGGAGCCTGAAAATTGGCATGGGCCCTCAGATCCTCAAAAAGTTCTACAGCTGCACCATTGAGAGCATCTTGACTGGTTGCATCACCGCCTGGTATGGCAACTGCTTATCATCCAACCGCAAGGGAGCTGAGCTTCCTGCCATCCAGGGCAGAGGAAGGCCCTAAAAATTGTCAAAGACTCCAGCCATCAGTCATAGACTGTTCTCTCTGCTACCGAACGGCACGCGGTACCAATGCGCCAAGTCTGGAACCAACATGAGCCGGAACAGCTTTCCCCCCAAGCTATGAGTTATAGTTAGTTAAATCGTTAACCAAAAAGCTACAAGGACTATCTGCATTGACCCTTTTCGCACAAACTTTTTTGACTCATCACATACGCTGCTGCTACTGTTTACTATCTGTCACTTTATTCCTAGTTATATGTACCTATATAACTCAATTACCTCGTACCACTGCATATCGACTCTGTACTGGTACCCCTTGTATAATGCCAAGTTATCGTTACTCATTGTGTATCCTTAATTATTTTACATTTTACGTGTTTTACTTTTCTATTATTTCAACAACAAAAAAATGTCTCTCTGCATTGTTGGGACGGGCCCGTTAGTAAGCATTACACTGTTGGTCCACACCTGTTGTTTATGAAGCATGCGACAAAAAAACATTTGATTGGATTAGATTTTGATTTGAAGAGAAAACAAAGAGCATTTCCACTCCCAAGATGAACAAGATATGGCAGACGGAAATGCCGACCCAAGCAAATTATGCCTGCCCTGTATTTTTTTTGATGAACCATACAAATATGACATAACAGAAGCCTTGCCGCTAACCGTCCCCAAACCCACTCTCTCTCCCTCTCTCTCTCTCTCTCTCTCTCCTCTCTCTCTCTCTCTCTCTATCTATCTATCTATCTATCTATCTATCTATCTATCTATCTATCTATCTATCTATCTATCTATCTAAGTAGAGAGAGCTCAAGCATGTCTTCTCCCTTGTCTAAGAGATATCTCACAGACCCTCTCCCCTCCCCTCCCCCTGGCTTTATAGCCAGTAGAGAGTGACTGTGGTGAGATGAGATCCCCGCACAGCTTAACATCTGGCCGCATCGCTATTGAAGCCTTCATAAATAAAAAATAACTCCAGTCCCTTGACCACACACACCACGCAGCCGCACTTGTATAAATCATGTATATCGATTTCTACTTCTCCTCCCACCTCTCCCTCTCACTCTCTCTATCCCCCTCTCTCTTTGGGAGAAGAGTGAGGGTCTGATTATGGTAAGATGGGCCAGCGCAGGATCTCCTAGTCTCCTTGGGGGGCTACACTGGGACAGAGCAGGATCTCCTAGTCTTCCTCGGGGGCTACAGTGGGGCAGAGCAGGATCTCCTAGTTTTCCTGGGGTGCTACAGTGGAGCAGAGCAGGATCTCCTAGTATCCTGGGGGGCTACAGTGGGACAGAGCAGGATCTCCTAGTCTTCTTGGGGGGCTACACTGGGACAGAGCAGGATCTCCTAGTCTTCCTGGGGGGCTACAGTGGGGCAGAGCAGGATCTCCTAGTATCCTGGGGTGCTACAGTGGGGCAGAGCAGGATATCCTAGTCTTCTTGGGGGGCTACAGTGGGACAGAGCAGGATCTCTAGTCTTCCTGGGGGGCTACAGTGGGGCTATCTCCTAGTTTTCCTGGGGGCTACAGTGGGGCAGAGCAGGATCTCCTAGTCTTCCTGGGGGCTACAGTGGGACAGAGCAGGATCTCCTAGTCTTCCTGGGGGCTACAGTGGGGCAGAGCAGGATCTCTTGGGGGGCTACAGTGGGGCAGTCTTCCTGGGGGGCTACAGTGGGGCAGAGCAGGATCTCTAGTCTTCTTGGGGGCTACAGTGGGGCAGAGCAGGATCTCCTAGTCTTCTTGGGGGGCTACAGTGGGGCAGAGCAGGATCTCCTAGTCTTCTTGGGGGGCTACAGTGGGACAGAGCAGGATCTCCTAGTCTTCTTGGGGGGCTACAGTGGGGGGCAGGATATCCAGTCTTCCTGGGGGCTACAGTGGGGCAGAGCAGGATATCCTAGTCTTCCTGGGGGGCTACAGTGGGGCAGAGCAGGATCTCCTAGTCTTCTTGGGGGCTACAGTGGGGCAGAGCAGGATCTCTTCGTCTTGCTGGGGGGGGACAGAGCAGGATCTCCTAGTCTTCTTGGGGGGCTACAGTGGGGCAGAGCAGGATCTCTTCGTCTTGCTGGGGGGCTACAGTGGGACAGAGCAGGATCTCTTCGTCTTCCTGGGGGGCTACAGTGGGACAGAGCAGGATCTCTTCGTCTTGCTGGGGGCTACAGTGGGACAGAGCAGGATCTCTTAGTCTTCCTGGGGGCTACAGTGGGGCAGAGCAGGATCTCCTAGTCTTCCTTGGGGGCTACAGTAGGGCAGAGCAGGATCTCCTAGTCTTCCTGGGGGCTACAGTGGGGCAGAGCAGGATCTCTTAGTCTTCCTGGGGGGCTACAGTGGGACAGAGCAGGATCTCTTCGTCTTCCTGGGGGCTACAGTGGGACAGAGCAGGATCTCTTAGTCTTCCTGGGGGGCTACAGTGGGGCAGAGCAGGATCTCCTAGTCTTCCTGGGGGCTACAGTGGGGCAGAGCAGGATCTCCTAGTCTTCCTGATGGGCTACAGTGGGGCAGAGCAGGATCTCCTAGTCTTCCTGGGGGCTACAGTGGGGCAGAGCAGGATCTCTTAGTCTTCCTGGGGGGCTACAGTGGGGCAGAGCAGGATCTCCTAGTCTTCCTGGGGGCTACAGTGGGGCAGAGCAGGATCTCCTAGTCTTCCTGGGGGCTACAGTGGGGCAGAGCAGGATCTCCTAGTCTTCCTGGGGGGCTACAGTGGGACAGAGCAGGATCTCCTAGTCTTCCTGGGGGGCTACAGTGGGGCAGAGCAGGATCTCCTAGTCTTCCTGGGGGGCTACAGTGGGGCAGAGCAGGATCTCCTAGTCTTCCTGGGGGGCTACAGTGGGGCAGAGCAGGATCTCTTAGTCTTCCTGGGGGGCTATAGTGGGGCAGAGCAGGATATCCTAGTCTTCCTGGGGGGCTACAGTGGGGCAGAGCAGGATCTCTTAGTCTTCCTGGGGGGCTACAGTGGGGCAGAGCAGGATATCCTAGTCTTCCTGGGGGGCTACAGTGGGGCAGAGCAGGATCTCCTCGTCTTCCTGGGGTGCTACAGTGGGGCAGAGCAGGATCTCTTCGTCTTCCTGGGGGGCTACAGTGGGACAGAGCAGGATCTCTTAGTCTTCCTGGGGGGCTACAGTGGGGCAGAGCAGGATATCTTAGTCTTCCTGGGGGGCTACAGTGGGAGAGCAGGATCTCCTAGTCTTCCTGGGGGCTACAGTGGGGCAGAGCAGGATATCCTAGTCTTCCTGGGGGCTACAGTGGGGCAGAGCAGGATATCCTAGTCTTCCTGGGGGGCTACAGTGGGGCAGAGCAGGATCTCTTAGTCTTCCTGGGGGGCTACAGTGGGGCAGAGCAGGATCTCTTAGTCTTCCTGGGGGCTACAGTGGGGCAGAGCAGGATCTCTTAGTCTTCCTGGGGGGCAACAGTGGGGCAGAGCAGGATCTCCTAGTCTTCCTGGGAGGCTACAGTGGGACAGAGCAGGATCTCTTCGTCTTCCTGGGGGCTACAGTGGGGCAGAGCAGGATCTCCTAGTCTTCCTGGGAGGCTACAGTGGGGCAGAGCAGGATCTCTTCGTCTTCCTGGGGGCTACAGTGGGGCAGAGAAGGATAACCTAGTCTTCCTGTGAGGCTACAGTGGGACAGAGCAGGATCTCCTAGTCTTCCTGGGGGGCTACAGTGGGGCAGAGCAGGATCTCCTAGTCTTCCTGGGGGGCTACAGTGGGGCAGAGTAGGGATGTTCTTGGGGACCTCTGAGTTTCAGGCGAGAATCTATGAGGGTTTCGTGGATAAGGTTGCGGCTAAGTTGTCTAAATGGCGGTGGTTGTTGCCACTGATGTCTTTCAGGGGAAGGGTCCTGGTCACTAACTACTTTGCCGCTTCAATGGTCTGGCACAGACTGATGGTGTTAGAACCCCCACAGAGTCTCGTCAAGCAAATTTAGAGTTTACTGTTTGATTTATTTTGGTCAACACTGGACACACGCAGTAGTGTTACACCTCCCTTTGCATTAGGGCTGCCAATGGCTGGTGGACATTGGGTCCAGAGTGACAGCTTTCCATCTACAAGCTGCACAGCAGGGGATGTGCTGGAGAGACACTGTTTGGGCTTTTCTGAGGAGAGCAGGGGACCTTGGGTATGACAGGCACTTGTTCCTGTTGGATCTGGAGCAGGTCGATACGTGCATCATCTTTTTTCCCCTTATTCCAACCTTGTAGGGTTATTTTCTGTACTGGGTGGGTGGTGTACAGGCCTAAGGTTGAGCCTGACTCTGGAGATATACGTTGGAGGACCTAAGTATAGCGTAGTCAATAGCGAAGGGACTGCCAAGTAAATTACCTGTTGTGGCAGGCAAAAATATTAATGTGGAAGACTAAGAAACATGAGCTGCAAGGGCAGGGTGTACAGACCCCAGAGTTGTGTTACTGGGGCTGGAGCAGGTTTGGCTGAAACTGGAGCATGTACGTACACTACATGACCAAAAGTATGTGGACACCTGAACATCTCATTCCAAGATCATGGGCATTAATATGGAGTTGGTCCCCCCTTTGCTGCTAAATCAGCTTCCACTCTTCTGGGAAGGCTTTACACATTTATGCAGGGACTTCCCTCCATTCAGCCACAAGAGCATTAGTGAGGTCGGAACTGATGTTGGGCGATTAGGCTCGCAGTTGGCATTCCAATTCATCCTAAAGGTATTCAATGGGGTTGAGCTCAGGTCTCGGTGCAGGCCAGTCAAGTTCTTCCACACCATTCTCAACAAACCATTTCTGTATGGACCTTGCTTTGTGCACGGGGCCATTGTCATGCTGAAACAGGAAAGGGCTTTCCCCAAACTGTTGCCTCAAAGCTGGAAGCACAGAATCCTCTAGAATGTCATTGTATGCTGTTGCGTTAAGATTTCCCTTCACTGGAACTAAGGGGCCTAGCCTGAACCATGAAAAACAGCCCAGACCATTATTCTTCCTCCACCAAACTTTACAATTGGCACTATGCATTAGGGCAGGTAGTGTTCTCCTGGCATCCGCCAAACCTAGATTCGTCCGTCGGACTGCCAGATGGTGAAGCGTGATTCATCACTCCTGACAACGCGTTTCCACTGTTCCAGAGTCCAATGGCGGCGTGCTTTACACCACTTCAGCCAACGCTTGCGATTTCACATGGTGATCGTAGGCTTGTGTGAGGCTGATCGGCCATAGAAACCCATTTCACAGTTCTTGTGTTGACGTTGCTTCCAGAGGCAGTTTGGAACTTGGTAGTGAATGTTGCAACCAAGGAAAGACAATTTTTACACGCTACTTGTTTTAGCACTCGGCGGTCCCATTCTGTGAGGTTGTGTGGCCTACCACTTCGTGGCTGAGCCGTTGCTGCTCCTAGATGTTTCCACTTCACAATAACAGCCCATACTGTTGCCCGGGGAAGCTCTAGCAGGGCATAATATTTGACGAACTGACTTGTTGGAAAGGTGGCATCCTTTGACGGTGCCATGTTGAAAGACACTGAGCTCTAGAGTAAGGCCATTCTACTGCCAATGTTTCTCTATGTATATTGTATGGATGTGTGCTCTATTTTATACACCTGTCAGCAACGGGTGTAGCTGAAATAGCCAAATCCACTTATTTGAAGGGGTGTCCACATACTTTTACATATACAGTGGGGCAAAAAAGTATTTAGTCAGCCACCAATTGTGCAAGTTCTTCCACTTAAAAAGATGAGAGAGGCCTGTAATATTTATCATAGGTACACACAACTATGACAGACAAAATGAGAAAATGAGAAAATGAAAATGAAAATCACATTGTAGGATTTTTAAGGAATTTATTTGCAAATTATGGTGGAAAATAAGTATTTGGTCAATAACAAAAGTTTATCTCAATACTTTGTTATATACCCTTTGTTGGCAATGACAGAGGTCAAACGTTTTCTGTAAGTCTTCACAAGGTTTTCACACACTGTTGCTGGTATTTTGGCCCATTCCTCCATGCAGATATCCTCTAGAGCAGTGATGTTTTGGGGCTCTTGCTGGGCAACATGGACTTTCAAATCCCTGGAAATGGAAATTCGTGTTTGCTCGCGCTATTAAGACATTACACACCTGCTAAAATCGGTTTCCTATTGAACATACTTCTTTCCATAAGAAATATTCTAGTTTGATTACATTTTAGGGTATCTGAGGAGTAAATAGAAACATATTTTGACTTGTTGAAACAAAGTTTATGGTTTTTGTACATTTTCGGATTCCTTCCTCTGCGTGTTGAATGAGTGGAACTCTTATCTAACAAAATGACACTAAATGTTATAGCTGGCACCATTTGGATGACAAATCAGAGGAAGATATTCAAAAAGTAAGTGACTATTTAATTGTTATTTGTTAATGTATGAAACCTGTGCAAAAATATTTTGATGTGGGGCGTTGTCCTCAAACAATCGCACGGCATGTTTTCGCTGTAATTGTAAATCGGACAGTGCAGTTAGATTAACAAGAATTTAAGCTTTCAGCTGATATAAGACTCTTATATGTACATAAATGTTTCAAATCCATATTATTTATGATTATTTATTTGAATTGCGCGCCCTCCAGTTTCACCGGAAGTTGTCCCGCAAGCGGGACCCCTCGCCCTAAGAAGTTCAGCCAATAGCTCCTATCATTGGAAGAACTCGGAATAACCAGGTTAGGAGTGCAGTTGCTCATTCATCAACTGTCAGGCCAGATACCAGATATGTACTTCCTGGTCTGACTGCGCTCATCCTGGCTCTATACAGATATGGTATTCAAGATGGCGTAGCAGTGAAGACGTGTTTTTGTTCGTCCTCTCGTGTCCTTTTGTATTTTTCGTATTTTTTAAATATATTTACATTTTATTTTCAATCTCTTTTCGGTTTTTCATTCGATTATACCTTCCGGTAACCTGCCTCACCCAACGTGATACGGAATCGCTATTATTTTTAATTTTAGAACACATTCAAGAACCACCAGAAGCTAACCAGCAAATTAACTACAAGCTATTTAGTCATTGTTAGCCACTGCTAGCGGCTTTTACCTTCTGCACAGATACCAGCCCTGTTTTTAGCCTGGATAATACTCGCCAGTCTATCAGTATCGGACTGTCTCTCCACAACAACGCCGGATTCCTGCCATAATCCCTGGACCACTACTTCTGATCTTCACAGCTAGAATGCACCCACCGTGGCACCCAGTACCGAAGCTATCCCTGAGGCCCACCTCCTGGCCTACTCAGCTGTTCACCCGAACCCCACTCATACATGGCTAGAGCCCAAAACTCCACCAGATCCTTGCTGTAAGCTCTGGACCTTGGCACCGGATCACCGCTGCTACCAATTGGCTGTAGTGGCTAACGCCACTGCCACAAAGCTAGCACCAGTTAGCCGTGAGCAGGTGCATCTCCTGGCTAGCAAACAAAATTCTACAATACCTCTTTCGCCATCTGGCTTGGATTCTCTGTCGACACGGCGCCCCGCCGCACCACCACGACTGGTCTGCCGACGAATACTCCATCCGCTGTAACTTCAACCGGCCTCCGTCGGAGCAGACACTCCTACTAGCCCCGGGCTACTAACTTTAAATGCTTTGTTGCCCGCTTGCTAGCATAGTGGCGGCTTCCCTGTTCCATCTACTGCTGCCCCCTGGACACTATGATCACTTGGCTACATAGCTGATGCCTGCTGGACTGTCCTTTAATCACGGTACTCTATTCTTTATATATATATATATATATAATTTTTTATTTTTTTTATTTTTTATCTGTCGGCCCCAGCCGTGAACTCAGGCTCTGTGTGTAGTTAATCCGACCCTCTTTGCCAAGTCATCGCCATTTTACCTGCTGTTGTTGTGTTAGCTGATTAGCTGTTGTTGTCTCACCTGTTGTTTTAGCTAGCTCTCCCAATCAACACCTGTGATTACTTTATGCCTTGCTGTATGTCTCTCTCAAATGTCAACATGCCTTGTATACTGTTGTTCAGGTTAGTTATTATTGTTTTAGTTTACAATGGAGCCCCTAGTTCCACTCTTCATACCTCGGATACCTCCTTTGTCCCACCTCCCACGCATGCGGTGACCTCACCCATTATAACCATCATGTCCAGAGATACAATGTCATACTTTCCAGTTCCATACCCAAACAGTTTGAACTTCTAATTTTAAAAATGAATCTCTCCATAAATAAGTCTCTCACTGTTGCCGTCTGCTATCGACCCCCCTCCGCTCCCAGCTGTGCCCTGCAAATTGATCGCCCCCATCTAGCTTCAGAATTCGTTCTGTTAGGTGACCTAAACTGGGATATGCTTAACACCCCGGCCGTCCTACAATCTAAGCTAGATGCCCTCAATCTCACACAAATCATCAAGGAACCCACCAGGTACAACCCTAAATCCGTGGGCACCCTCATGGACATTATCCTGACCAACGTGCCCTCCAAATACACCTCCGCTGTCTTCAATCAGGATCTCAGCATTCACTGCCTCATTGCCTGTATCCGCTATCGACCTGGCCCAGGTAGCCTGAAAGGATATTGACCTCATCCCGTCAGTTGAGGATGCCTGGTCATTCTTTACAAGTAGCTTCCTCACCATCTTAGATAAGCATGCTCTGTTCAAAAAATGCAGAAATAAGAACAGATATAGCCTTTGGTTCACTCCAGACCTGACTGCCCTCGACCAGCACAAAAACATCCTGTGGCGGACTGCAATAGCATCGAATAGTCCCCGCGATAATCAACTGTTCAGTGAAGTCAGGAACCAATACACGCAGTCAGTCAGGAAAGCAAAGGCCAGCTTTTTCAAGCAGAAATTTGCATCCTGCAGCTCTAACTACAAAAAGTTCTGGGACACTGTAAAGTCCATGGAGAACAAGAGAACCTCCTCCCAGCTGCCCACTGCACTGAGGCTAGGTAACACGGTCACCACCGATAAATCCATGATAATCGAAAACTTCAACAAGCATTTCTCAACGGCTGGCCATACCTTCCTCCTGGCTACTCCAACCTCGGCCAACAGCTCCACCCCCCCCCCCCCCCGCAGCTACTCGCCTAAGCCTCCCCAGCTTCTCCTTTACCCAAATCCAGATAGCAGATGTTCTGAAAGAGCTGCTAAACTTGGACCCATACAAATCAGCTGGGCTTGACAATCTGGACCCTCTATTTCTGAAACTATCCGCCGCCATTGTCGCAACCCTTATTACCAGCCTGTTCAACCTCTCTTTCGTATCGTCTGAGATCCCCAAGGATTGGAGAGCTGCCGCGGTCATCCCCCTCTTCAAAGGGCGAGACACCCTGGACCCAAACTGTTACAGACCTATATCCATCCTGCCCTGCTTATCTAAGGACTTTGAAAGCCAAGTTAACAAACAGATCACTGACCATCTCGAATCCCACCGTACCTTCTCCGCTGTCCAATCCGTTTTCCCGAGCCGGTCACGGGTGCACCTCAGCCACGCTCAAGGTACTAAACGATATCATAACCGCCATTGATAAAAGACAGTATTGTGCAGCCGTCTTCATCGACCTGGCCAAGGCTTTCGACTCTGTCAATCACCATATTCTTATCGGCAGACTCAGTAGCCTCGGTTTTTCTAATGACTGCCTACTTTGCAGACAGAGTTCAGTGTGTCAAATCGGAAGGCATGTTGTCCGGTACTCTGGCAGTCTCTATGGGGGTACCACAGGGTTCAATTCTCGGGCCGACTCTTTTCTCTGAATATATCAATGATGTTGCTCTTGCTGCGGGCGATTCCTTGAATCACCACTACGCAGACGACACCATTCCGTATACTTCTGGCCCTTCCTTGGACACTGTGCTATCTAACCTCCAAACGAGCTTCAATGCCATACAACACTCCTTCCATGGCCTCCAACTGCTCTTAAACACTAGTAAAACCAAATGCATGCTTTTCAACCGTTCGCTGCCACCACCCGCACGCCCGACTAGCATTACCACCCTGGATGGTTCCGACCTAGAATATGCGGACATCTATAAGTACCTAGGTGTCTGGCTAGACTGTAAACTCTCCTTCCAGACTCATATCAAACATCTCCAATCCAAAATCAAATCTCGAGTCGGCTTTCTATTTCGCAACAAAGCCACTCACGCCGCCAATCTTACCCTAGTAAAACTGACTATCCTACCGATCCTCGATTTCGGCGATGTCATCTACAAAATAGCTTCCAATACTCTTCTCAGCAAATGAGATGCAGTTTATCACAGTGCCGTCCATTTTGTTACTAAAGCACCTTATACCACCCACCACTGCGACCTGTATGCTCTAGTCGGCTGGCCCTCGCTACATATTCGTCGCCAGACCCACTGGCTCCAGGTCATCTACAAGTCCATGCTAGGTAAAGCTCCGCCTTATCTCAGTTCACTGGTCACAATGGCAACACCCACCCGTAGCACGCGCTCCAGCAGGTGTATCTCACTGATCATCCCTAAAGCCAACACCTCATTTGGCCGCCTTTGCTTCCAGTTCTCTGCTGCCTGTGACTGGAACGAATTGCAAAAATCGCTGAAGTTGGAGACTTTTATTTCCCTCACCAACTTCAAACATCTGCTATCTGAGCAGCTAACCGATCACTGCAACTGTACATAGTCCATCTGAAAATAGCCCACCCAATTTACCTACCTCATCCCCATACTGTTTTTATTTTATTTACTTTTCTGCTCTTTTGCACACCATTATCTCTACCTGCACATGTTCATCTGATCATTTATCACTCGTGTTAATCTGCTAAATTGTAATTATTCACTCCTATGGCCTATTTATTGCCTCCCTCCTCATGCCTTTTGCACACAATGTATATAAAAAAACTATATATACTATGTTATTGACTTGTTTATTGTTCACTCCATGTTTAACTCTGTGTTGCTGTCTGTTCACACTGCTATGCTTTATCTTGGCCAGTTCGCAGTTGTAAATGAGAACTTGTTCTCAACGAGCCTACCTGGTTAAATAAAGGTGAAATGACATTTTAAAAATATGGAATGACAGAAAGGGGGTAGAAGAATGATACGTTTCATTCAACATGGTGACACACTGGACATTTGAGTTAACTTGGTTCTTTAAGCCGAGATGAAGCCTATATGAGGAATGATCTTTGGATAAGGGGGATGTGTAACCCTCGAAGTCCTTAGAAGTGTATTATGATAGCATTATGGATTTTTAGTTACCTACCTTCCTCTCCTCCCGGATAGAAATATCTACATTTCCCTCACAGTATCTAAGAATGGTCTTATGAGATTGTGTTATTTCCCAGAGTGTCATCTGGCTGTTTCCTCTGACCATATTCATTTGAGATGTCTGTATTGTTTGTCCTGGAGAAGAGAAACATGTATCAGCTTCAGTCAGCGTTTCATCTGTCATTTTCTCTGACTGTCCCAGTGTCTCTGGGTAGAAGACAGATAAATGAGGCTGAGTATTGTCTCTGGCTGGCACTGTTGTTGTCAGACCTGGCAATTGTGAATGGGAACTGATGAAGCAGCCTGGGCCTTTCTGAATTTAAATTGTACACTGTCTCGTTTTCACTTGAGATGTAAGTACAGTGGGGCAAAAAAGTATTTAGTCAGCCACCAATTGCGCAAGTTCTCCCACTTAAAAAGATGAGAGAGGCCTGTAATTTTCATCATAGGTTCATCATCACTTCAACTATGACAGACAAAATGAGAAAAAAAATCCAGAAAATCACATTGTAGGATTTTTAATTTATTTATTTGCAAATTATGGTGGAAA
Source organism: Oncorhynchus masou masou (assembly GCF_036934945.1). Taxonomy (NCBI): domain Eukaryota; kingdom Metazoa; phylum Chordata; class Actinopteri; order Salmoniformes; family Salmonidae; genus Oncorhynchus; species Oncorhynchus masou. The sequence continues at coordinate 67,113,367 of NC_088223.1, forward strand.
TTAAGTATTTGGTCAATAACAAAAGTTTATCTCAATACTTTGTTATATACACTTTGTTGGCAATGACAGAGGTCAAACGTTTTCTGTAAGTCTTCACAAGGTTTTCACACACTGTTGGTGGTATTTTGGCCCATTCCTCCATGCAGATATCCTCTAGAGCAGTGATGTTTTGGGACTCTTGCTGGGCAACATGGACTTTCAAATCCCTCCAAAGATTTTCTATGGGGTTGAGATCTGGAGACTGGCTAGGCCACTCCAGGACCTTGAAATGCTTCTTACAAAGCCACTCCTTTGTTGCCCGGGCAGTGTGTTTGGGATCATTGTCATGCTGAAAGACCCAGCCACGTTTTATCTTCAATGTTCTTGCTGATGTGTGTCATTGCTGATGTGTGTCATTCCATATTTTTAAAATGTTATTTCACCTTTATTTAACCAGGTAGGCTCGTTGAGAACAAGTTCTCATTTACAACTGCGACCTGGCCAAGATAAAGCATAGCAGTGTGAACAGACAGCAACACAGAGTTAAACATGGAGTAAACAATAAACAAGTCAATAACATAGTATATATAATTTTTTTATATACATTGTGTGCAAAAGGCATGAGGAGGGAGGCAATAAATAGGCCATAGGAGTGAATAATTACAATTTAGCACATTAACACGAGTGATAAATGATCAGATGAACATGTGCAGGTAGAGATAATGGTGTGCAAAAGAGTAGAAAAGTAAATAAAATAAAAACAGTATGGGGATGAGGTAGGTAAATTGGGTGGGCTATTTTCAGATGGACTATGTACAGTTGCAGTGATCGGTTAGCTGCTCAGATAGCAGATGTTTGAAGTTGGTGAGGGAAATAAAAGTCTCCAACTTCAGCGATTTTTGCAATTCGTTCCAGTCACAGGCAGCAGAGAACTGGAAGCAAAGGCGGCCAAATGAGGTGTTGGCTTTAGGGATGATCAGTGATATACACCTGCTGGAGCGCGTGCTACGGGTGTGTGTTGCCATTGTGACCAGTGAACTGAGATAAGGCGGAGCTTTACCTAGCATGGACTTGTAGATGACCTGGAGCCAGTGGGTCTGGCGACGAATATGTAGCGAGGGCCAGCCGACTAGAGCATACAGGTCGCAATGGTGGGTGGTATAAGGTGCTTTAGTAACAAAATGGACGGCACTGTGATAAACTGCATCTCATTTGCTGAGAAGAGTATTGGAAGCTATTTTGTAGATGACATCGCCAAAATCGAGGATCGGTAGGATAGTCAGTTTTACTAGGGTAAGATTGGCGGTGTGAGTGAAGGAGGCTTTGTTGCGAAATAGAAAGCCGACTCGAGATTAGATTTTGGATTGGAGATGTTTGATATGAGTCTGGAAGGAGAGTTTACAGTCTAGCCAGACACCTAGGTACTTATAGATGTCCGCATATTCTAGGTCGGAACCATCCAGGGTGGTAATGCTAGTCGGGCGTGCGGGTGGTGGCAGCAAACGGTTGAAAAGCATGCATTTGGTTTTACTAGTGTTTAAGAGCAGTTGGAGGCCATGGAAGGAGTGTTGTATGGCATTGAAGCTCGTTTGGAGGTTAGATAGCACAGTGTCCAAGGAAGGGCCAGAAGTATACGGAATGGTGTCGTCTGCGTAGAGGTGATTCAAGGAATCGCCCGCAGCAAGAGCAACATCATTGATATATTCAGAGAAAAGAGTCGGCCCGAGAATTGAACCCTGTGATACCCCCATAGAGACTGCCAGAGTACCGGACAACATGCCTTCCGATTTGACACACTGAACTCTGTCTGCAAAGTAGGCAGTCATTAGAAAAACCGAGGCTACTGAGTCTGCCGATAAGAATATGGTAATTGACAGAGTCGAAAGCCAGTTGCATATCTCGGGGACTATTCGATGCTATTGCAGTCCGCCACAGGATGTTTTTGTGCTGGTCGAGGGCAGTCAGGTCTGGAGTGAACCAAAGGCTATATCTGTTCTTAGTTCTGCATTTTTTGAACAGAGCATGCTTATCTAAGATGGTGAGGAAGCTACTTGTAAAGAATGACCAGGCATCCTCAACTGACGGGATGAGGTCAATATCCTTTCAGGCTACCTGGGCCAGGTCGATAGCGGATACAGGCAATGAGGCAGTGAATGCTGAGATCCTGATTGAAGACAGTGGAGGTGTATTTGGAGGGCACGTTGGTCAGGATAATGTCTATGAGGGTGCCCACGGATTTAGGGTTGTACCTGGTGGGTTCCTTGATGATTTGTGTGAGATTGAGGGCATTTAGCTTAGATTGTAGGACGGCCGGGGTGTTAAGCATATACCAGTTTAGGTCACCTAACAGAACGAATTCTGAAGCTAGATGGGGGTCGATCAATTCGCAGGGCACAGCTGGGAGCGGAGGGGGGTCGATAGCAGACGGCAACAGTGAGAGACTTATTTATGGAGAGATTCATTTTTAAAATTAGAAGTTCAAACTGTTTGGGTATGGAACTGGAAAGTATGACATTGTATCTCTGGACATGATGGTTATAATGGGTGAGGTCACCGCATGCGTGGGAGGTGGGACAAAGGAGGTATCCGAGGTATGAAGAGTGGAACTAGGGGCTCCATTGTAAACTAAAACAATAATAACTAACCTGAACAACAGTATACAAGGCATGTTGACATTTGAGAGAGACATACAGCGAGCCATAAAGTAATCACAGGTGTTGATTGGGAGAGCTAGCTAAAACAACAGGTGAGACAACAACAGCTAATCAGCTAACACAACAACAGCAGGTAAAATGGCGATGACTTGGCAGACAGGGTCGGATTAACTACACACAGAGCCTGAGTTCACGGCTGGGGCCGACAGATAAAAATATATATATATATATATAAAGAATAGAGTACCGTGATTAAAGGACAGTCCAGCAGGCATCAGCTATGTAGCCAAGTGATCATAGTCTCCAGGGGGCAGCAGTAGATGGAACAGGGAAGCCGCCACTATGCTAGCATGCGCGCGACAAAGCATTTAAAGTTAGTAGCCCTGGGCTAGTAGGAGCGTCTGCTCCGACGGAGGCCGGTTGAAGTTACAGCGGATGGAGTATTCGTCGACAGACCAGTCGTGGTGGTGCGGCGGGGCGCCGTGTTGACAGAGAATCCAAGCCAGATGGCGAAAGAGGTATTGTAGAATTTTGTTTGCTAGCCAGGAGATGCGCCTGCTCACGGCTAACTGGTGCTAGCTTCGTGGCAGTGGCGTTAGCCACTACAGCCAATCGGTAGCAGCGGTGATCCGGTGCCAAGGTCCAGAGCTTACAGCAAGGATCCGGTGGAGTTTTGGGCTCTAGCCGTGTATGAGTGGAGTTCGGGTGAACAGCTGAGTAGGCCGGGAGGTGGGCCTCAGGGATAGCTTCGGTACTGGGTGCCACGGTGGGTGCAAACTAGCTGTGAAGATCAGAAGTAGTGGTCTAGGGATTATGGCAGGAATCCGGCGTTGTTGTGGAGAGACAGTCCGATACTGATAGGCTGGCGAGTATTATCCAGGCTAAAAACAGGGCTGGTATCTGTGCAGAAGGTAAAAGCCGCTAGCAGTGGCTAACAATGACTAAATAGCTTGTAGTTAATTTGCTGGTTAGCTTCTGGTGGTTCTTGAATGTGTTCTAAAATTAAAAATAATAGCGATTCCGTATCACATTGGGTGAGGCAGGTTACCGGAAGGTATAATCGAATTAAAAACCGAAAAGAGATTGAAAATAAAATGTAAATATATTTAAAAAATACAAAAGGACACGAGAGGACGAACAAAAACACGTCTTCACTGCTACGCCATCTTGGATACCATATCTGTATAGAGCCAGGACTAGCGCAGTCAGACCAGGAAGTACATATCTGGTATCTGGCCTGACAGTTGATGAATGTGCAACTGCACTCCTAACCTGGTTATTCCGAGTTATTCCAATGATAGGAGCTATTGGCTGAACTTCTTCGGGCGAGGGATCCCGCTAGCGGGACAACTTCCGGTGAAACTGGAGGGCGCGCAATTCAAATAAATAATCATAAATAATATGGATTTGAAACATTTATGTACATATAAGAGTCTTATATCAGCTGAAAGCTTAAATTCTTGTTAATCTAACTGCACTGTCCGATTTACAATTACAGCGAAAACATGCCATGCGATTGTTTGAGGACAACGCCCCACATCAAAATATTTTTGCACAGATTTCATACATTAACAAATAACAATTAAATAGTCACTTACTTTTTGAATATCTTCCTCTGATTTGTCATCCAAAGGGACCCAGCTATAACATTTAGTGTCATTTTGTTAGATAAGAGTTCCACTCATTCAACACGCAGAGGAAGGAATCCGAAAATGTACAAAAACCCTAAACTTTGTTTCAACAAGTCAAAATATGTTTCTATTTACTCCTCAGATACCATAAGAAATATGGAAAGAAGTATGTTCAATAGGAAACCGATTTTAGCAGGTGCGTAATGTCTTCATAGCGCGATCAAACACGAATTTCCAAGACTGTGTCCTTCTGCTAAATTTGTTTTTGAAGTTACAAGCCTGAAACCATGAACATAGACTTCTGACACCCTGTGGAGCTCATTTTCAATATGACCTTTCTCTTGAATAATTTCTAAGAGGATGGTCTCTCAAAAAAACAACAATTCTGGTTGGTTTTTCTTTGGATTTTCTCCTACCTATCTATTTCGTTATATTCTCCTACATTATTTTAACATTTCTACAAACTTTAAAGTCTTTCCCATGGTACCAATTATATGCATATCCTGGCTTCAGTGCCTGAGCAACAGGCAGTTTACTTTGGGTATGTCATTCAGACAGGAAGAGGAGAAAAAAGGGGCCTAGCCCAAAGACGTTTTAAAGTCACTGAAATACGATGATTTCTTTCTTGATGCGTTGGCCGACTTGACATAGATAGATGGAGATCATAGACTTAGGGACGAGCCCGGACATATTGTTTAAAGGTTAGGAAAGACATGAAAACGGTGAGGGAGAAAAGTCACAGTTATATATTACGACACTCAAGGACATGGGAGTCAGAAACAAGGCAGAGATATGAGGAGTGAAGGGTAAGGTGATTGGCCCTTAATCCTATGACATACAGTGCCTTCAGAAAGTATTCATACCCCTTGACTTATTCCACATGTTGTGTTACAGCCTGAATTCAATTTTTTTCAACCATCTACACACAATACCCCATAATGACAAAGTGAAAACATGTTTGTAGACATTTTTGCTAATGTATTGAAAATGAAATACAGAAATATCTCATTAACATAAGTATTCACACCCCTGGCAACAATTACAGCTGGGAGTCTTTCTGGGAGAGTCTCTGAGAGCTTTGCACACACCTGGATTGTACAATATTTGCATTATTCAAGCTCTGTCAAGTTGGCTGTTTATCATTGCTAGAAAGCTATTTTACATTTATTTTCAAGTCTTACCTCAAGAACATTCAATGTCATCTTGGTAAGCAACTCCAGTATACACTATATATACAAAAGTATGTGGACGCCCCTTCAAATTAGTGGTTTCGGCTATTTCAGCCACACTCGTGGCTGACAGGTGTATAAAATTGAGCACACAGCCATGCAATGTCTATAGACAAACACTGGCAGTAGAATGGCCTTAACCGAGGAGCTCAGTGACTTTCAACGTGGCACCGTCATAGGATGTCACCTTTCCAACAAGTCAGTTCGTCAAATTTCTGACCTGCTAGAGCTCCCCCGGTCAACTCTAAGTGCTTTCATTGTGAAGTGGAAACATCTAGGAGCAACAACGGTTCAGCCACGAAGTGGAAGGCAACACAAGCACACAGAATGAGACCGCCGAGTGCTGAAGAGCTTAGCCCGTAAATATTGTCTGTCCTTGGTTGCAACACACACTCCGGATCCCAGGAGAATGCTACCTGTCTGAATGCATAGTGCCAACTGTAAAATTTGGTGGAAGAGGAATAATAGTATGGGACTGTCTTTCATGATTCGAGCTTGCCCCTTAGTTCCAGTCAAGGGAAATCTTAACGCTACAGCATACAATGACATTCTAGACAATTCTGTGCTTCCAGCTTTGTGGCAACAGTTTGGGGAAAGCCCTTTCCTGTTTCAGCATGACAATGCCCCAGTGCACACTAGCGAGGTCCATAAAGAAAAGGTTTGTCGAGATTGACGTGGAGGAACTTGACTGGCCTGCACAGAGCCCTGACCTACATACTTTTGGTCATGTAGTGAATATTTGGCCTTGTGTTTTATGTTATTATTCTGCTGAAATGTGAACTTGTCTCCCAGTGTCTTTTGGAAAGCAGACTGAACCAGGTTTTCCTCTAGAATTTTGCCTGTGCTTAGCTCTATTCTGTTTCTTTTTATCCTAGTCCTTGCTGGTGACAAGCATACCCATAACATTATGTAGCCAACGCAATGCTTGACAATATGAAGAGTGGTACTCAGTGATGTGTTGTGTTGGATTTGCCAAACATAACACTTTGTATTCAGGACATAAAGTTAATTTCTTTGCCACATTTTTTCCAGTTTTATTTTAGTGCCATATTGCAAACAGGATGCATGTTTCGGAATATTTTTAGGTTAGTATTTAGGTTAGTATTGTGGAGTAACTACAATGTTGTTGATCCATCCTCAGTTTTCTCCTATCATGGCCATTTAACTCTGTAACTGTTTTAACTTCTCCATTGGCCTCATGGTGAAATCCCTGAATGGTTTCCTTCCTCTCCGGCAACTGACTAAGGAAGGATGCAAAGTGATTGAATACTTATTGACTCAAGACATTTCAGAATTAATTTGTAAACATTTCTAAAACATAATTCCACTTTAACATTATGGGGTATTGTGTGTAAGCCAGCGACACAAAATCTCAATTTAATAAAGTCTAAATTCAGGCTGTAACACAAAAATGTGGAAAATGTCCATGGGTGTGAATACTTTCTGAAGGTACTGTACCTCATCATCACCCTGAGGCACTGAGAGACTGTGTAAAGTTGTAAGTTCCTCAGCGTACACATCACGGACAAACTGAAATGGTCCACCCACACAGACAGCGTGGGGAACAAGGCGCAACAGCGCCCCTTCAAACTCAGGAGGCTGAAAAAATTTGGCTTGTCACCTAAAACCATCACAAACTTTTACAGATGCACAATCAAGAGCATCCCGTCTGGCTGTATCCCCGCCTGGTACTGCAACTGCACCGCCCTCAACCGCAAAGCTCTCCAGAGGGTGGTGCAGTCTGCACAACCTATCACCGAGGGAAAACTACCTGCCCTCCAGGACACCTACATCACCCGATGTCACAGGAAGGCCAAAAATATCATCAAGGACAACAACCACCTGAGCCACTGCCTGTTCACCCCGCTATCATCCAGAAGGTGAGGTTAGTATGGGGTGCATCAAAGCTGGGACCGAGAGTCTGAAAAACAACTTCTATCTCAAGGCCATCAGACTGTTAAACAGCCATCACTGACATAGAGAGGCTGCTGCCAACACACAGACTCAAATCACTGGCCACTTTAATAAATTGATTTAATAAAGGTATCACTAGTCACTTTAAACTATGCCACACTAATAATGTTTACATATCCTACATTACTCTTTCCATATGTACATACGGTATTTTAAACCATAAGCATCTTGCCTAAGCCGCATGGTCAATGCGCATCCATATTGTCACTTGTGCTCCCTCTCCGGCCTCGAGGTCACCAGGCTGCTCATTATGGTGCACACCTGTCAGCAGCCTTATGCGCATAATGACACTCACCTGGACTCCATCACCTCCTTGATTACCTGCCCTTTATATGTCACTCCATTTGGTTTCTTCCCCAGTCGTCATCGTTTCCTGTATCTGGCTCATGTCGGGGCGCTGTTCGTGTTTCTTGTTTTGTCCATTTATTAATTAAATGTATTCACTACCCAACTGTCAGCATACGTCGTTACACATATATTTATATGTACATATTCTTATTCCATCCGCTTACATTGTGTGTATAAGGTAGTCGTTGTGAATTTGTTAGATATTACTGCACTGTCAGAACTAGAAGCACAAGAATTTCGTTACACTTGCATTAACATTTGCTAACCATGTGTATGTGACCAATACAATTTTATTTGACTTTCACAGCATTTCAAATATTCTAGTATTTTTCAATAGTCATCTTGTCACTTTAAATCATTACCAGAAAGAGAGAGAAGGGGAGAGAGAGAGAGAGACAGCAAGAGATAAAAGAAAAGGTGAGGTGTTTTAGAAGAAATGCCATTGATTTAGCCCCGAGTCATATGTAGCTGTGACAATAAAGGGCTTTTGCCCCACTTTTCAGGATCATATTCATTATCTCCAGCACCAAACCAGTGTCTACATATGTGAATACAGCACGTTTCTAAAATCTATGGTTAAAAAGATCAGAAGAAAGGTCCTAAAAAATGCTTCTCCGTGACATCACAGGGTAGGTTAAAAAGTTGTAAAAAATGATTTTCAAAACCTTGCTCCCCATATCACCGCGAATCACAGTCTTTGTGAACTGTTTTTAAAATGTTTAAACTTTTGACGATGTCATCGGGTAGAACTTTTAAACGTTATATTTTTTTGTACAAAACATAGAAATGCTCAATTTTCATACATGTAGACACGGGTATTGTGCTGGAGATAATAAAAATGAGGTTGAAAATGGCTGGAATTGCCCTTTAACCAATTAGATTTGAGGTCAGACATGGAGAAGGGGTTATAGTGACCAGAGTAGGTTAATTAAAACCTGCTAATTTAATATGAGCAGTAGGGACATGGACATTAGCAACACCCTGCTAACCTGAGTCTGAACCCTATTGGATAAGAGGGCAATAAAGACCAAGCTGTAAACATGGAGACTATCGGGAATCAATAGTTGGTAATAAAAACGCTAACCCCAAAAAGCTAATGTCACGTTGTATTTTTTTAATTTAACATTTATTTAACAAGGCAAGTCAGTTAAGAACAAATTCTTATTTACAATGACGGCCTACCCTGGCCAAACCATAACCCAGACGATGCTGGGCCAATTTTGCGCCGCCCTATGGGATCAATGTTCCTCAATAGTAGCACTCAATACCACTCATCAATGAACAAAGTGTTTGGCATCCTAGTCACACTCTCTCTCTGGGAAAAGCTGGAATCCAATAACTAAATTCCTCCTTCCCTTTTTTCTTTCAGCCTTTCTTTTTCCATATTCTGGAAGGTTCCATTCAGGGACCATTGTCAATCTGCCTCTGGCTGAATGGATTCTAAACAGTGCCTCCCTCCTTCAATGGATGAGGACAGGCTGGCCTGGCCATTCTCTTTCCAAACACAATTATCCTTGCCTGGCCCAGCCACAGCCTCATCCAGGACCAGCCTCCAGCCCTCCAGATTTAAGAAGTCCCCCTCTTTAGCCATATTTTTGTCCAACAACAACTAATGCGTGTCATTTGTAAAAATCACCTTTTCTTCCTCCACGATAGGATTTGGCCCATATGGCACTGGGGAGATGTGTCATTATGAATGTCCCACTGGGAAACAAACTGTGGGAAAAAAGGAATTGTAGAGACTTGGAATAGGAGGGCTTAAGTTTTTGTGGACCTTTTTAAATGGAAAAACCAACCACAGCATAACAATACTTCATGGTTCCTATCCTGTAAGTGATCACTCTTCCAGACTTCGTTTTCAAGTGAGAATATCCTGAGTAACTAATCCTTCAGAGTCAAGATTCTCATATCAAACAGCTTTGCATAGCTGCAGTGGAATGTTTTATTTAAATCCTGGTCAATATTACGGTAAGAAAGCTACACATATAACTCATTACAGGAAGGAAACAATTTGCTATGTTACTAGGTTTAGCAATGCATGAAAAATGTAGAAGATTTTTATGTATATTGTATAACTGTTTAAGAAAACACGTGCTGGATGGACACTTTACACCCCTGGCAGGATACATTCCTCAGGCCTTCCTTTGTTCTCATATACAGCTTTTTACATGATTCAAAATTTGAGTAAATTGTAAAAAGAGGAAGGTTATATCAATGGAGCCTGCATGCCTTGAAAGAGGATGGAGACAGCTTTATATGATTAAAATTGACTGGCACATAGAAGCTGCATACACACCCTCCCATAGCAGATATTGAGGGCCCCCTTGGGAGGCAGGCTCAGGTTTCACTCAGACATACTGAATGAGAAGGGCAGTAAAGCAGGAGACTCCCTGCACAATCAATCCTGATCCATTGACGAGTGTGTGTGTGTGTGTGTGTGTGTGTGTGTGTGTGTGTGTGTGTGTGTGTGTGTGTGTGTGTGTGTGTGTGTGTGTGTGTGTGTGTGTGTGTGTGTGTGTGTGCGTGTGTGTGTGTGTGTTTCTACCAGAGAAGCAACAGTGGGCAATTCCCCCAGTGTGCTCCTTCTGAGCTCTCCAGCACCCCCACTCCCTCTACTGGTGTGGAAATAAATATTTATCACATCACCTTGAAGACCAGACACACACACAGAAAGAGGCATGATGACAACTGCTTCCCTCTTTGGAGAGGACGAAAACAAAAGGAAATGGAACAGACACAAAACAATGAGAGCCATTGGATGCCGGACAAAGGAATACAAATACAAGCCCTCAAATAACTAAGTTGTTGGTAAAGTTACTAGCACAGGAATGAGAGAGTTAAACCTAGTGACGAACAGAAATACATGGTATTGACAGAGACAAGGAAAATGGCTACTCTCCTCTTTGTTTCTCAGCACCTACAGAGAAATCCACAAAACTTTGGACAATTTGTCACTTGGTCTGTCTTTGCACTTCAGCCCGAAAGACCCCAGAGAGTCACACTAAGATATTCAACAGAGTGCACTCTGCAGGAAGAGACTAAATGCTATAAATACTGAAAGCAATCACTGCAAAAAAAATGTTTAAAAAAAATGCAATGGCATAATTATTAGAGCTATTCCTTATTGGACTCTGTAAACTGTGCTTGAACTGAATACATACAGCCGAGATTTCCAACTTTTTATTTTCTAAGGACCAACATTTTATCTATTCACTACAAAGCATCTTCCCAGATAGCATTTCTTATTATGGGTACCGCTTAGGCATGACGGACAGATCTTTGGTAATATATTAATCTTATAATTCCAGTGTCAGTAGGTTAAATCATTATCTGCAGTGTGAACCACTTCTAGCCACAGTTAATGTTGTGCTCCTTATTAGGAAAGTCAGAGGTGTGAGCAGTGTTCTCCGGAGTCTTATTACCTTAATATCTCTCCCACTCCATCACTCTTTCCCACTTCCACCCCATCCCTCGCTCTTAACCCCACACTCTTTCTATGTGTCTGTCTCCATCCCAATCTCTACCCCTCTTTAGGTTTAATTTCAACCACATCCCTCTCCCTAACCCTTCCTTTTAGGATTCTCTATTTGTCTCTGTCCTACTCTTTAACTCTCTGTCTCCCAGTCTTAGTCCCAAACCCATCCGTCGATTTCTCTCTTTGTGTCTATATGTCTGTCTCCCCACCTCTCTCCATCTCCACCTCTCCTCACACTCTCTCTTTCCCAGCAAACCAAAATTGGTTCTGTGTGTGAAAGTTCCAAGAACATTTGTTCGGTCAGGGCAAATGTTAGCAGAATACAACAACTGTCCAGTCGTGCTGATGATTATAACGTGTTTGTATAAAACATTTGCCTGATGTTGCAAGAACGTTCCTCGAACATTTCATTAAGTTGTGGGAACATTGTGTGGACATCACCAAATATATATTCCCAAAACACAAAATCTGTCCAGTTGTGCGGATGATTCTATGTTTCTTTTGGGGTTAAAAAATCATTCACCTGATGTTACAAGAATGTTCCCAGAACACATTTAGTTTGTTCTTGAAAGGTTCTTGGAACAGTTAATTAGGTTGTGGGAACAGTGTGGGTACATTACAAGACATAGGTTCCCAAAACACAAAATATGCTCAGTTGTGATTAGATTCATACAATTTTTAAGTTAGGTTGCACTGGACATTCTTATAAAGTTGTTACAATATTGACAGAACACCTGGTCTAAGTTCTTTAAAGGTTCCCAGAAATGTTTATTACGTCATGGGAATTGTCTGGGATGTTGCAATAATATTCTTTTGCTATTCACGTAGGTTGCAAAGAACATTCCCACGATGTTGCACAATGTTCCACAGTCAGATTTTTATGACGTCCATAGGTATTCCTCTAGTCTCTCAAAGCACTTCATGATGACGGAAGTGAGTGCTACAGGGCGATAGTCATTTAGCTTAGTTACCTTAGTTATCTTGGAAACAGGAACAATGGTGGCCCTCTTGAAGCATGTGGGAACAGCAGACTGGGATAAGGATTGATTGAATATGTCCGTAAACACACCAGCTAACTGGTTTGTGCATGCTATGAGGATGCGGCTGGGGATGCTGTCTGGGCCGGCAGCCTTGCGAGGGTTAACACGTTTAAATGTTTTACTCACGTTGGCTGCAGTGAAGGAGAGCCCACAGGTTTTGGTAGCGGGCCATGTCAGTGGCACTGTACTGTCCACAAAGCGAGCAAAGAAGTTGTTTAGTTTGTCTGGGAGAGACATCGTGGTCCGCGACGGGGCTGGTTTTCCTTTTGTAGTCCGTGATTGACTGTAGACCCTGCCACATACCTCTCGTGTCTGAGCCGTTGATTTGCGACTCTACTTTGTCTCTATACTGACGCGTAGCTTGTTTGATTGCCTTGCGGAGGGAATAGCTACACAGTTTGTATTCGGTCATATTTCCAGTCACCTTGCCCTGATTTAAAACAGTGGTTCACTCTTTCAGTTTTGCACGAATGCTGCCATCAATCCACGGTTTCTGGTTAGGGAATGTTTTAATCGTTGCTATGGGAACGACATCTTCAACGCACGTTCTAATAAACTCGCACACCGAATCAGCGTATTTGTCAATGTTGTTATCTGACGCAATACGAAACATGTCCCAGTCCACGTGATGGAAGCAGTCTTGGAGTGTGGAGTCAGCTTGGTCGGACCAGCGTTGGACAGACCTCAGCGTGGGAGCTTCTTGTTTTAGTTTTTGTCTGTAGGCAGGTATCAGCAAAATGGAGTCGTGGTCAGCTTTTCCGAAAGGGGGCGGGGCAGGGCCTTATATGCGTCGCGGAAGTTAGAGTAGCAGTGATCCAAGGTTTTTCCACCCCTGGTTGCGCAATCAATATGCTGATAAAATTTAGGAGTCTTGTTTTCAGATTAGCCTTGTTTTCAGATTAGCCTTGTTAAAATCCCCAGCAACAATGAATGCAGCCTCCGGATAAATGGTTTCCAGTTTGCAAAGAGTTAAATAAAGTTCGTTCAGAGCCATCGATGTGTCTGCTTGGGGGGGATATATACGGCTGTGATTATAATCGAAGAGAATTCTCTTGGTAGATAATGGGGTCTACATTTGATTGTGAGGAATTCTAAATCAGGTGAACAGAAGGATTTGAGTTCCTGTATGTTTCTTTCATCGCACCATGTCTCGTTAGCCATAAGGCATACGCCCCCACCCCTCTTCTTACCAGAAAGGTGTTTGTTTCTGTTGGCGCGATGCGTGGAGAAACCCGTTGGCTGCACCGCTTCGGATAGCGTCTCTCCAGTGAGCCATGTTTCCGTGAAGCACAGAACGTTACAGTCTCTGATGTCTCTCTGGAATGCTACCCTTGCTCGGATTTCATCAACCTTGTTGTCAAGAGACTGGACATTGGCAAGAAGAATGCTAGGGAGTGGTGCACGGTGTGCCCGTGTGACCAGAAGACTGCCTCGTTTCCCTCTTTTTCGGAGTCGTTTTTGGGTCACTGCATGCGATCCATTCCGTTGTCCTGTTTGTAAGGCAGAACACAGGATCCGCGTCGCGAAAAACATATTCTTGGTCGTACTGATGGTGAGTTGACGCTGATCTTATATACAGTAGTTCTTCTCGACTGTATGTAATGAAACCTAAGATGACCTGGGGTACTAATGTAAGAAATAACACGTAAAAAAAAAAAACTGCATAGTTTCCTAGGAACGCGAAGCGAGGCGGCCATCTCTGTCGGCGCCGGAAGTATGGTCCTGTATTTGGCTCCATCTATCTTCCCATCAATTTTAACCATATTCCCTGTCCCTGCTGAAGAAAAGCAGGCCCAAACCATGATGCTGCCACCACCATGTTTGACAGTGGGTATGGTGTGTTCAGGGTGATGAGCTGTGTTGCTTTTACGCCAAACATAACGTTTTGCATTGTTGCCAAAAAGTTCAATTTTGGTTTCATCTGACCAGAGCACCTTCTTCCACATGTTTGGTGTGTCTCCCAGGTGGCTTGTGGCAAACTTTAAACAACACTTTTTATGGATATCTTTAAGAAATGGCTTTCTTCTTGCCACTCTTCCATAAAGGCCAGATTTGTGCCTGATTGTTGATTTGCCTTGGTCTTAGTATTTTGTGTTTTAGTTAATTAGTTAGTCAGGCCAGGGTGTGACATGGGTTTATTGTTTGTTGTATTCTTAGTGGGGTTTTTAGTTATTGGGATTGTCGATTAGGGGTGTGTGTTACATATGGTTCTCAATCAGAGTCAGGTGATTCTCGTTGTCTCTGATTGGGAACCTCAGCTGTGATTGTTCCTGTCTCTGTGTTAGTTTCACCAGTCAGGCTGTAATAGGTTTGTTCCATTTGTTGTTTTGTATTTATTAGTTATTCATGTATAGTTCGTTTGTTTGTTTCACTAATAAACATGAGACGCTGCATTTCGGTCATGGGACAGAGTCTCCCACCTTGTAGATTTCTGCAGTTCATCCAGAGTGATCATGGGCCTCTTGGCTGCATATCTGATCAGTCTTCTCCTTGTATGAGCTGAAAGTTTAGAGGGACGGCCAGGTCTTGGTAGATTTGCAGTGGTCTGATACTCCTTCCATTTCAATATTATCGCTTGCACAGTGCTCCTTGGGATGTTTAAAGCTTGGGAAATCTTTTTGTATCCAAATCCGGCTTTAAACTTCTTCACAACAGTATCTCGGACCTGCCTGGTGTGTTCCTTGTTCTTCATGATGCTCTCTACGCTTTTAACGGACCTCTGAGACTATCACAGTGCAGGTGCATTTATACGGAGACTTGATTACACACAGGTGGATTGTATTTATCATCATTAGTCATTTAGGTCAATAATTTTGCACGCACCCAATTTTTCAGTTTTTGATTTGTTAAAAAAGTATAAAAGTATAAATATCCAATAAATGTCGTTCCACTTCATGATTGTGTCCCACTTGTTGTTGATTCTTCACAAAAAAATACAGTTTTATATCTTTATGTTTGAAGTCTGAAATGTGGCAAAAGGTTGCAAAGTTCAAGGGGGCCGAATACTTTCGCAAGGCACTGTACGTAGGCCGTTGAGAACAAGTTCTCATTTTCAACTGCGACCTGGCCAAGATAAAGCAAAGCAGTGCGACAAAAACAACAACACAGAGTTGTGTAGATGCAATTGCTAGCCACTGCACCAGCATCGAATAGCCCCCGCGATATGCAACTTTTTTTTGTGTTTAAAAAAAAATTAACCCCTTTTTCTCCCCAATTTCATGGTATCCAATTGTTAGTAGTTACTATCTTGTCCTATCGCTACAACTCCCGTACAGGCTCGGGAGAGACGAAGGTCGAAAGCCATGCGTCCTCCGAAACACAACCCAACCAAGCCACACTGCTTCTTAACACAGCGCGCATCCAACCCGGAAGCCAGCCGCACCAATGTGCCAGAGGAAACACCGTGCACCTGGCGACCTGGTTAGCGTGCACTGTGCCCGGCCCGCCACAAGAGTCGCTAGTGTGCGATGAGACAAGGATATCCCTACAGGCCAAACCCTCCCTAACCCGGACGACGTTAGGCCAATTGTGCCCCATGAACCTCCCGGTCATGGCCGGCTGCGACAGACCCTGGACTCGAACCCAGAGTCTCGATATGCAACTTTTCAGGGAAGTCAGGAACCAAGACACGCAGTGATTTAGGAAAGCAAAGGCTAGCTTTTTCAAACAGAAATTTGCATCATGTAGCTCTAACTCCCAAAAGTGTTGGGACACTGTAAAGTCCATAGAGAATAAGAGCTCCTCCTCACAGCTGCCGACTGCACTGAGGCTAGGAAACACTGTCACCACTGATAAATCCACAATAATCGAGAATTTCAAGAAGCATTTCTCTATGGCTGGTCATGCTTTCCTCCTGGCTACCCCAACCCCGGCCAACAGATCCACACCCCCCACAGCTACTTGCCCAAGCCTCCCAGCTTCTCCTTTACCCAAATCCCGATAGCAGATGTTCTGAAAGAGCTGGAAAACCTGGACTCGTACAAATCAGCTGGGCTAGACAATCTGGACCCTCTAAAATGATCTGCCGCCATTGTTGCAACCCGTATTACCAGTCTGTTCAACCTCTTTTTCGTATTGGCCGAGATTCCTAAAGATTGGAAAACTGCCGCGGTCATCCCTCTACAAAGGAGGTGACACTCTAGACCAAAACTGTTACAGACCAACAGTTGACGTCGGAAGTTGACATAGCCTTAGCCAAAAACATTTAAACTCAGTCTTTCACAATTCCTGACAATTTATCCTAATAAACATTCCCTGTTTTAGGTCAGGTAGGATCACCACTTTATTTTAAGAATGTGACATTTCTGAATAATAGTAGAGAGAATGATTTATTTCAGCTTTTATATCTTTCATCACATTCCCAGTGGGTCAGAAGTTTACATACACTCAATTAGTATTAGGTAGCATTACCGTTAAATTGTTTAACTTGGGTCAAACATTTCGGGTAGCCTTCCACATGCTTCCCACAATAAGTTGGAGGATTTTTGGCCCATTCCTCCTGACAGTGCTGGTGTAACTGAGTCAGGTTTGTTGGCCTCCTTGCTTGCACAAGCTTTTTCAATTCTGCCCTTCCATTTGGAAGACCATTTGCGACCAAGCATTAACTTTCTGACTGATGTCTTGAGATGTTGCTTCAATATATCCACATAATTTTGCTTCCTCATGAAGCCATCTATTTTGTGAGGTGCACCAGTCCCTCCTGCAGCAAAGCACCTCCACAGCATGATGCTGCCACCCCTGTGCTTCATGGTTGGGATAGTGTTCTTCGGATTGCAAGCCTCCCCCTTTTTCCTCCAAACATAACGATGGTCATTATGGCCAAACAATTCTATGTTTGTTTCATCAGACCAGAGGACATTTCTCCAAAAAGTACAATCTTTGTCCCCATGTGCAGTTGCAATCCGTTGTCTGGCTTTTTTATGGCGGTTTTGGAGCAGTGGCTTCTTCCTTGCTGAGCAGTCTTTCAGGTTATGTCGATATAGGACTTGTTTTACTGTGGATATAGATACTTTTGTACCTGTTTCCTCCAGCATCTTTACAAGATCCTTTGCTGTTGTTCTGGGATTGATTTGCACTTTTCGCACCACAGTATGTTCATCTCTAGGAGACAGAACGCGTCTCCTTCCTGAGCGGTATGACGGCTGCGTGGTCCCATGGTGTTTATACTTGCGTACTATTGTTTGTACAGATGAACGTGGTACCTTCAGGCGTTTGTAAATTGCTCCCAAGGATGAACCAGACTCGTGGAGGTCTTGGCTGATTTCTTTTGATTTTCCCATCATGTCAAGCAAAGAGGCACTGAGTTTGAAGGTAGGCCTTGAAATTCATCCATGGGTACAGCTCCAATTGACTAAGTGTCTGTAAACTTCTGACTTCAACTGTACCTTGATGATATTTGCAACATACCCTTATTTTACCAGATCCTCTTCACCTTCATCCGGTGGAAGTCTTTATTTAATCCCTTATTTTTTCTGCCAACTACATGAACAAGGTGAAATCTATTTAAATTCATGGTATCAGAATGAACTACTGTACTAAACCAATTCAGAACTCACTTGTTGACGTGTTCTTTTGCAGATTCAAAGCCAGATTAACCCATTGCAGAATGTATCCATAATCATGAATGAAAAGCATATTTATTTGACAAAAAGGCACCTAGGCATCCATCAATCATGTCAAACACCTGAACTCCAACAATTACATTGTTTTAAAGAAATAAAAAATATTAAACAATGCATACAATGCATATGCCTTTTATACATAACACATAAACATCTGAATTTAAGTAAACTTTCAATGATTTAATCATCAATATCACAAACCTGGAACATCGAAGAGCACCATATAAACTATTATTATTATCCAACAGTGCAAATATTCTTCTGCTTTTCCAGTTTAGGAATTAGATCAGCATAAATAACACAACAGCATATTGTGATTTTGGTGGGTGAGTTACAAATGGAAAAACTGGATGCGTGAGGTAGGTTTTATATAAAATACTAGGTCAACTCCAGCAGAATGAGAAACACACTTAACAGACTGAAAACACGGAAGCCATGTCTAAAATCAGCTATATCAACACCCTTCTGGTCAATTTAACAGGTCCATGTTGCTGCTGTCAATTATGAGCAGTACATTTACCACTGCATTCAGCCTGAACCCCAGAATAAGGAGGACAGCATTACACAGCTGAAAAAAAGGTAGCAAAAACAGTACACCACAACACTATTAAACGTGTTACTGAGTCTAGATGTTATCAAATCAACAGAAGAACAAGTGAAGGAAGCAGCATAGGGGAATGGATGAAGGTTGGCTGGGTTTATAGAGACAAGATGGAACCATTGGGGCATAAAAGGCATAGCGTGGAGTAAGGTGTAGCTAGAGAGGTGGTTGGCCATGGAATAAATATCAAATGTGGTGCTGGTGTACTTCTGCAGCCCTTTTCGGTTGTTGTCACAAATATCCGGCCCATGTCCAGTCATATACGGGGCCTCGGCGTGTCCCTCGACATCATTCTGTCTCAGTTGTAGCATTCAAATTGTGGCCATCGTGTGTCTGTTAAACACAACATTAAAAACAAGTGATCACAGCATTTCCACAAATTGAGCCATAAACAATACAACTTAAGCATTGAGAACAGCATTTTGTTGACAACATGGTTTCCACGGTGTCTACTGTGTGTGAATGATGGAAGAATCTTACCCCAGCTGTAAGTCCATTTGAGTGTATGTGGTCCCTTAGGCCTGCATTGGGACCATTGGAGACTTGGGATGCTTGCTATCAAAGTGCTGCTTGAATGTCTTCAGGTCTGTGTCAATAAACGTCAAGTACAAAATAGAGTAAATTAATCTGTGGCTTAGATTGAAAGTTGACACAAATGATAAACTAAGCAATACGATGAAACAAACTACTACGCATATGAAAGACTGTACCATACAGGCCAGTACAATATTCTACATATGTAGTGGAACCTAGGCACATACAATACCAACCAGCACTACTCACCCGACAGACAGGGTAGGGGTGGACCAATGCTGCCTTAGCTGCAGTCTTCTGGTTAGTAGCTGCTCCATTCTTTTTAGCAGCCACCACCATGGCATCAGTAAACAAGTTCAAACTTCAACTTGATAGTGGAGCATCAATAACCCCGCCCCCAGTTGTATTCATAGTACAGAATATTGACTTAAATGGGTGGACAGCTCCGGATCTGAATGGCAGGACTGTGTATAAGCTTTTGTTCCAGCCCATGATTCGGTATGTTGATTATTTAAGTTAGGTGTTAGAGCTGGGCTGGGACAAAACCCTTCACACACTCTTACTCTTCAGGACTTCCTGCAATGACTAAAACAGACCAGGTTCCAGGTTGAAACAGCTGACCTAGTTGAGAGATGATACGTCTCAAGCACACCCAATGGTTCTGGAATAGAGAATGTGCAAATAAGGTTTTCAATTTGGCACAATTAACATTAAAGTAATTCTACCTCAAAAACAAATGTGTGAATGCCAATTCATTTAAAGCCCACCATAGCAGATAGGCATGGGTTACATAACCTTGACAACTAGCTATACTAATGATCTGCTATCCAGAGGGTAACAGCACACATATCAATGTTCTCCCGCAGTAAAGTAAGCACACTGTTGACTGAAAAAAGGATGCTAATGAGTCCATCTCTGAAACCTCTCAAAAAGCCAGACTAAAATAATACAGCTAGCTAGGGTAGTTACAAGTCAAGTTGTACTTGAAGTAGGCTACCCACCCCTCACCCACAGACACAAACAAACATGATCAAAAACGCCTAGCCTTAGTTTCACCATCTAAGTTAGCGAGCAAGCTAAACTGTTTGTTTATGAAATCCAAAGAAAACTAAACTCGTTTTAATGAATATGTCATGCATTTAAATGGCTAAACAAATGTAGCCATCTAGCCAGGCTAATGTTGCTAATTAGCTAACCTGTGAGCTAGCTAGCTAGATAACAGGCATATTCAATTCAAAACGTGCCCAAGACAGTTCACAGAATTGTCCAATTCAACAACTTTATCCTATTTATTAATTACTAAATTTAGCTAACATTACGTAGTTAATCCAGAGATTCTTACCTTTGCCTCGATTTGGCAGTTTTGTCCAGATCATCATTGTCATGGTCTGTGACATGAAGCTTGAGACAGGCATTTGTAGTTCTGTATGATAGCCACATTAGCAGCAGCAAACACAGGTTAATATATTGATAAAAGTCACCGTGTCCAAGAGAGATTTACACAGCTATCAAAACATCACGCTATGGTAAGACTACACAAGACACAGCCCTTATTTGAAGCGTTTCTAAAATCAACAATGGATAAAATGAAAAATGATTTCTGTGTTTGACTGCTACCTTTTATGGGTAATATTACTCATACTGTGGTAAACTATGTTAGCTAGCTTGTGTTGTAGTAGTATAATGTATCCACACTGTTTGCTGTGTTCCCTCCCTCCATCAATTGTCTCAACTCTCCCTCTCTACTCAGCTCTCTCTCCATCGCTCTCTCTCACCTTTCCACTTCCTTCCCTCTCTATCCCTCTTTCTCTCTCCACCTCTCCACTGTCACTCTCTCTCCATCTCTTCCTCCCTTTCTCAGAGAGAATCATTTCACCAGAAGCCATAAATCCCAGAGAGAGCAGAGTGATGGTGGAAGCAGCATCTCAAAACTTACATTTGCAGTAATTCTGTTATCGGGTGAGGCAGGCCGCGCTCGGCCACGGCTCCAGATTTAGACCGTCTCTCCCAGTCCCCCTCCATCTCTCTCTGTCCGCAGCCTCAGAGAGGCCTTTTTCTGCCAGGCTGCCTTCTTCACTGTCCCCCCTCTCCCTCTCCAACCCTCCATCTCTGGTTGTTTTTGTTTGTGTCTGTCTATGGTTCTCTGAGTCTGAGGATAAACCCTCCAGTGCAGTAATCCTCAGAAGTGACAGTAATATGGCAACGGTGTGTGTGTGCGTGCGTGCGTGCGTGCGTGCATGCGTGTGTGTGTGTGTGTGTGCGTGCATGAAAGGCCTCAGATGGAATAGTAGGCAGCGGTGTGACATATGACTGCCTTTAGCCTTAGGGAGCCTCAGCAGTGCTGTTACTGGCTGCTCTATAGGAGTACATGCTCCAACTGTATAATATAGTACAGAGATAAAGGGTATTTTTGCTGAGGGGAAAGAACTGGTCCAATTGGATTGAGAATGAATGAAGGTGTGCTTGAGGTATCTAAGTGTGCAAGCTGTGCTTTATTCTCATGAGGAAAGGACCCACACTGAATAGGACACAATCAGCTGTGGCCTTGCCCCTAAAGTGAATGTGTAGTGTAAGGCTGACTTACAATGTTTGTCTGACAACACAGGCAGGATGCATGAAATCAAAGGACTACTGACTGATAGTCTACATAACATCACACACAGAAAGATTGGGTGGCAATGTCCTTCCTGCCTCCAATGCCAAAATCTCACAGCCAAACAGAACCACAATAGCATGGCAGAGTGTGCTAGCTCTAATTATGTTATCACCCACCAGTGTGACATGAGGCTGTGTGTGTGTGTGTGTGTGTGTGTGTGTGTGTGTGTGTGTGTGTGTGTGTGTGTGTGTGTGTGTGTGTGTGTGTGTGTGTGTGTGTGTGTGTGTGTGTGTGTGTGTGTGTGTGTGTGTGTGTGTGTGTGTGTGTGTGTGTGTGTGTGTGTGTGTGAGAGCGTTCAAGGCTGTTTGCCTCCAGATTGTCTCTCCTCCGCCTTCATTAAGTTACGCAGAAAAACACACAAAGGTATGACCTTCACATCCTCTCCATCACAGACACATTAAGAGCGAGAGAGACAGAGAGGGGGAGAGGGAAAGAGATAAACTGCTCGGTTTATGTACGACGGGCGTAAATCACATTACCTAGTGCATTAATATTCACAGCGCTTACAGTAATGAGCAGAACATAAATACACATTATGCCCCACGTATATATTAACAACAAATATATCATTATAATACAACAGCCTCAACTGTAAAATAAACAAATGAATAATGTATGATCTGTATACGTTATGTCAGATGAAAATCACATCCATTCCATCAATGCAGATTTCAAATTGGATTCATATTGGAGATGCAGTGTGGTGTAGGTTTGGTGGAGACCCCCCTTTGGTCCAGAGATAAGGGAGCACTGAGCGCCCTCTTCCCAGGAAAGCCTCGGTGAGCCTGGGCAGGCAGGGGCTCTACCCTCCCTGGGCCTATTGGGGGGTGGGGGCTTGCCTGTGCAATGTGCTGGAAAACCACCCCACTGTAGAGAGTAGATTATTGAAATCTTCTCAGGTGGGGTGGGTTGCTTAAACTTGGAAAGGGAGTAGGGGAGTGGTAGTGGGCTGGGGGAGAGGGCACAGCCAAGCATGAGAGGAGACACTGATGACACCTCCATGACTGAGTAATTCAGCAATATCTCGTCCTGACACCACTTCAACTATATTTTCTCCATCTCAGACACACCGATATAAGTATGCACTCATACACACACACACGTACCAACGCTATGAGCACACACTCTTGTGCATAGGCTCTCGTACAGATGCTCTTTTAAACACACACGTGCACACACACAGGGGAGGAGAGATGAGGGTGTGCAAGCTGTGACGGTGAACATCAATAAGGAGAGCAGCTGTGGAATTATTGTGGCACATTGGGAGAAAGGAGACAGACCTGAGAAAGTGTGACAGGGAAAAGAGAGAAAGAAAGACAGAGAGAGGGGGAGAGAGAGAGAGGGAGAGGGAGTGAGTGAGACAGCGAGAGAGAGGGGGAGAGAGCTCTTCAAATAGCATTGGTAATAGATTTGGTAATAGCATTGCGGTTCTTTAAGGAGTAGAGTTCTGTACCAGCTTGGGCAGCTTTCCTTTCCTTCCCTTCTCTCAATCTTCAATGCCACACACCCTTTCCATGTGTGTGTGCAAAGGCTCTGGGTGGATGTGTTCAAAGACATAGCTGCTTGCATGTCTGTTATGGGGACTTGTGGATCCCACCACCACAACTAAGTAAAGTACTTACAGTCGCTTGCGAAAGTATTCACCTACCACATTGAAGATGCAACATATTTTTTATTGGGAAACAAACAAGATATAAGACAAAAAAACAACAACAAAAAACTTGAGGGTGCATAACTATTCACCCCCCCAAAGTCAATACTTTGTAGAGACACCCTTTGCAGCAATTACAGCTGCAAGTCTCTTGGGGTATGTCTCTATGAGCATGACACATCTAGCCACTGGGATTTTTGCCCATTCTTCAAGGCAAAACTGCTCCAGCTCCTTCAAGTTGGATGACTTCCGCTGGTGTACAGCAATCTTTAAGTAATACCACAGATTGAGGTCTGGGCTTTGGCTAGGCTATTCCAAGACATTTAAATATTTCCCCTTAAACCACTCGAGTGTTGCTTTAGCAATATGCTTAGGCTCATTGTCCTGCTGGAAGGTGAACTTCCGTCCCAGTCTCAAATCTCTGGAAGACTGAAACAGGTTTACCTCAAGAATTTCCCTGTATTTAGCTCCATCCATCATTCCTTCAATTCTGACCAGTTTCCCAGTCCCTGCCGATGAAAAACATCCCCACAGCATAATGCTGGTGTTGAGATGTGTTGGGTTTGCGCCAGACATAGCGTTCTCCTTGATGGCCAAAAAGCTCAATTTTAGTCTCATCTGACCAGAGTATATTCTTGCATATGTTTGGGGAGTCTCCCACATGCCTTTTGGCGAACACCAAACGTGTTTGCTTATTTTTTCCTTTAAGCAATGGCTTGTTTTGGGCCACTCTTCCGTAAAGCCCAGCTCTGTGGAGTGTACAGCTTAAAGTGGTCCTATGGACAGATAAACCAATCTCCGCTGTGGAGCTTTGCAGCTCCTTCAGGGTTATCTTTGGTCTCTTTGTTGCCTCTCTGATTAATGCCCTCCTTGAATGGTCCGTGAGTTTTGGTGGGCGGCCGTCTCTTGGCATGTTTGTTGTGGTGCCATATTCTTTCAATTTCTTAATAATGGATTTAATGGTGATCCGTGGCATGTTCAAAGTTTGAGATATTTTTAAAAACCCAACCCTGATCTGTACTTCTCCACAACTTCGTCCCTGACCTGTTTGGAGAGATCTTTGATCTTCATAGTGCCGTTTGCTTGGTGTTGCCCTTTGCTTAGTGGTTTTGCGGACTCTGGAGCGTTTCAGAACAGGTGTATATATACTGAGATCATATGACAGATCATGTGCCACTTAGATTGCGCACATGTAGACTTTATTTCACAAATTATGTGACTTCTGAAGGTAATTGGTTGCACCACCATATTTAGGGGCTTCATAGCAAAAGTGGTGAGTACATATGCACACACCACTTTTCCGTTTTTATTTTTAAAACAAATTTAAAAAGTTATTTTTTCAATTTCACTTCACCAATTTAAATTACAGGTTGAAATGAAACAAAATAGGAAAAACGCCAAGGGGGTGAATACTTTTGCAAGGCACTGTAAGTAAAAATACTTTAAGTCTTTTACTTTTACTTCACAACATTCCTAAAGAAAAGTATGTACTTTTTACTCAATACATTTTCCCTGACACACAAAAGTACATTTTTAATGCTTAGTAGGACAAGAAAATGGTCACACACTTATCACTTACTGCCTCTGATCTGGCAGACTCACTAAACACATGCTTTATTTGTAAATTATGAGTGTTGGAGCGTGCCCCTGGCAATCCGTAAAAAAAACAAGAAAACTTTTCTGTCTAGTTCGCTTAATATAAGGAATTTTTAATTATTTATATTTGTACTTTTACTTTAAAACCAAATACTTTCAAACTTTTACTCAAGCAGTATTTTACTGGGTGACTTTCCCATTTTCTATTAAGGTATTGTAATGGCTTTCTTTATGTGAAGGAGAGTCGGACCAAAATGCGGCGTGGCTATTGAGATTCATGTTTAATAAAACAAAGGAAACACAAATCAATACAAAAACAATAAACGTGAAAACCAAAACAGCCTAAACTGGTGCAAACTAACACAGGAACAGGAACAATCACCCACAAAACCCAACACCAAACAGGCTACCTAAATATGGTTCCCAATCAGAGACAATGACTAACACCTGCCTCTGATTGAGTGGATATGGGGGAGTGGCAACAGTAAGTCCTGGTGAATGGCTTATCATCTTGATTGCAGAAGAAGTGAGTTGAGGACACATGGATTGGATAGGAGACCTCCTCATCTGGCTGAATCCCCAGGGCAAAGTATTGAAGTTGCAATCTAAAGATTATATAATACAATATATGAAAAAATATAAAATTACGAGCAAATGAATCATGTCCTGTCCTGGCAGGCAGAATTAAGGCCAAGGAGACAGATTATTAAAATATAGTATAGGGGAATGGACGTCAGTACTTAATTGGCTGAGTTAATTGTCTGTCATAACATAGCCTTGCTGGGGGCAGTGTGTGTGTGTGTGTGTGTGTGTGTGTGTGTGTGTGTGTGTGTGTGTGTGTGTGTGTGTGTGTGTGTGTGTGTGTGTGTGTGTGTGTGTGTGTGTGTGTGTGTGTGTGTGTGTGTGTGTGTGTGTGTGTGTGTGTGTGTGTGTGTGTGTGTGTGTGTGTGTGTGTGTGTGTGTGTGTGTGTATGTATGTATGTATGTATGTATGTATGTATGTATGTATGTATGTATGCAGAGAGCACTAATGGGCTGGTCTTGATGCTGCTGTCATAACAACAATAAGAGGTTAGGATGCGAAGACACTGTGTTATGGGGGGATGATTGAAATAGATCTGTGTGTGTGTGTGTGTGTGTGAGGGTGTGTGCGTGTGCTGGCCCATGTTGACTCCAATTCTTCCCATAGTTCTGTCAAGTTGGCTGGATGTCCTTTGGGTGGTGGAACATTCTTGATACACACTGTTAACTGTTGAGTGTGAAAAACCCATCATCGTTGCAGGTTTTGACGCTTTCAAACCGGTGCGCCTGCCACGTACTACCATACCCCGTTCAAAGAGACTTAAATCTTTTGTCTTGCCCATTCACCCATTCATTCCGTGTCTCAAAATCCTTCTTTAACCTGTCTCCTCCCCTTCATCTACACTGATTGAAGTGGATTTAACTGTGGATTTAAGTGACATCAATAAGGGATCATAGCTTTTACCTCAATTCACCTGGCCAGTCTATGTCATCGAAAGAGCAGGTGTTTCTAATGTTTTGTACACTAAGTGTATATGTATATGATGATGTGTATAGACATTATGGACAGTATATGAATAAATGCATGTGTACTGCAGTAGTTATATAGGATGAGCCTTGACTAGAATACAGTATATACATATGAAATAGGTAAGACAGTATGTAAACATTATTAAAGTGACCAGTATTAAATGACTATGTAAATACGGCAGCAGTCTCTAAGGTACAGGGTATGTTACGGGATGGAAACCGGCTAGCAACAGTGACTAAATTCAGGGCAGGGTACTGGGCAGAGGCCGGCTAGTTACAGTGACTAAGTTCAGGGCAAGGTACTGGGCAGAGGCCGGCTAGCAACAGTGACTAAGTTCAGGGCAGGGTACTGGGCAGAGGCCGGCTAGTAACAGTGACTAAGTTCAGGGCAGGGTACTGGGCAGAGGCCGGCTAGTAACAGTGACTAAGTTCAGGGCAGGGTACTGGGCAGAGGCCAGCTAGTAACAGTGACTAAATTCAGGGCAGGGTACTGGGCAGAGGCCGGCTAGTAACAGTGACTAAGTTCAGGGCAGGGTACTGGGCAGAGGCCGGCTAGTGGTGACAATTTAACAGTCTGATGGCCTGGAGATTGAAAAACAGCTTATATGCACCTGTACTTTCTCCACCTTCTAATTGGTATAGGGGTGAAGAGGCCATGGCTTGCGTGGCTGAGGTACTTGATGATCTTCATGGCCTTCCTGTGACACAGGGTGCTGTAGATGTCCTTGTTGGGCTAACCCCACCACCCTCTGGAGAGCCCTGCGGTTTCGAACAGTGCAATTGCCGTACCAGGCAGTGATACAGCCCAACAAGATACTCTCAAGCCAAATTTCTTTAGCCTCCTGATGTTGAAGAGGCGGTGTTGTGCACGCCGAGGAACTTGAAGCTTTTCACATTCTCCACTGCGGCCCCGTCGATGTGGATGGGGGAGTGCTCTCTCTGCTGTCTCCTGAAGTCCACAGTCATCTCCTTCGTTTTGTTGACCTTGAGGGAGAGGTTATTTTCCTGGCACCACTCCTAAAGGGCTCTCTCCTCCTCTCTGTAGGCTATCTCATCGTTGTTGTGTTGCCACGCAGTCATGGGTGAACAGGGAGTACATAAGCACGCACCTTTGTGGGGCCCCAGTGTTAAGGATAAGTGTAGTGGAGGTGTTGTTGCCTACCTTCACCACTTAGAGTCGGCCCGCCAGGAAGTCCAGGAACCAGTTGCACAGGGCGGGGTTCAGACCCAGTGCCCCGAGCTTAGTGATGAGCATGGAGGGCACTATGGTGTTGAAGGCTGAGCTGTAGTCGATGAACAAAATTATTGCATAGGTATTCCTCTTGTCCAGATGGGCTAGGGCAGTGTGCAGTGCAATTGCACCATCCGTGGATCTGTTGGGCGGTATGGGTCTAGGGTGTCGGGTAAGGTGAAGGTGATATGATCCTTTACTATCCTCTCAAAGCACTTCATGATGACAGAAGTGAGTGCTACGGGCGATAGTCATTTAGCTCAGTAACCTTCGCATTCTTGGGGACAGGAACAACTTTCTTGGGTACAGGTGGACATCTTGAAGGAAGTGGGGACAACAGACTGGGATTGGGAGAGATTGAATATTTCCGTCAACACGCCAGCCAGCTAGTCTGCACATGCTCTGAGGAAGCAGCTTGGGGTGCCTTCTGGGTTGGCAGCCTTGCGAGAGTTATCACGCATAGTTGGACTGTTTGTACTCGTCCATGTTCCCAGTCACCTTGCCGTGATTAAATGCGGTGGTTCGCGTATACACTGACTCAGTCACCGAGTCAGTGTATACGTCAATGCTTTTCTCAGAGGCCACCCAGAACACATCCCAGTCCGCTTGATCAAAACAATCTTGAAGAATAGATTTTGATTGGTCAGACCAATGTTGAACAGTCCTTACCACGGGTACTGACTGTTTAAGTTTCTGCACATAGGTGGGTAGGAGCAGAATGGAGGCGTGATCTGATTTCCCGAAGGGAGGGCAGGGGAAAGCCTTGCAGCCATCCTAGAAGGGGGAGTAGTAATGGTCAAGAGTTCTCAATGAGCAAGTAGTACAGGAGATGTGTTGATAAAACTTCTGTAGCGTTTTCCTCAGATTTCCCTTGTTAAAGTCCCCAGCTACAATAAATGTTGCCCCAGGATTTGCGGTTTCCAGTTTGCACAAACCACTCTGCAATCCCCTAACCTTCCACGCTTCAGCTGTTAACATGATGTATGAAACTGTCGATAACAGTCATGCTGCAGAGAAAATCCTTGCTGCCAGAATAAATATACCTTAACATTGGATGTGAAGGCAAGGCCAGGGAAGGATATGAACTGTACTATTTGTAGAACGTGGCAAAAGAACAGAACAAAGCTGGCTATGCTGAATAACACTACGGTCTTACTCAGATAGCATGTTAGCGGCATAGAGTGCTAATGTACTATGGCCTCTGATATTAAGACCTTTTGTCATGTTAATAAGAAGCACACAGCTCGGTGAGGAGAGAGGCAGGTTAGCGTGACTGGACATCCTCTCCTCCCCTCTCCCTCTCTCCCTATCACTGAGCCTTTCATTAGCGGGGTGAGCAGTGGAAGTCCTATTGACTCAACTGTCCCTTCAGGCCACAGAATGCATGATCATGGCTGCATGCCTGCCTACCACTGCCCACTTCCATGCCCCAATATCACAGGAAGAGAGAGAGGAGAGGACTCGATGCAGTCCTGCACACCACCCCTGTCCCTCTAGCTAGGTATACTAGAGATTAGGAAACACTGATTAGTGGCCAGTAAAAAACAAGAACATGCAGAACAGTGTTCTTGTTATTTAGTTTAGGAGAAACATCACTTCCTAAACTCAAGCTTGAACTTTAACTTAGAACATGATAATGAATTGTCAAAACCAATAAGGACCAACAACAGAGAGAACACCTTTAGCCTATAGAAGGAGACTCCAGTTTGGGCTCTTGTTTCTTGTTTCCACCACGTCCCAAAGCCTAGGTTGAGCAGGGTTTTAGAGAGCTAGGTGGAGGTGTACTTGAGGGGAATATCACCTTGTGTCCTCTGGGGTAGAGCCTCAGTCTGTGACAACATAATGTGCCTGGTCTCACTCACTGAGACCTCAATACTGGTATTGACTTGCAATCACTCTGCTAACATGGACCCATTGATTTATACCTCCACATCACTCCCGCCATCCCCCCATTCTTTCCTCCCTCCATCCCTTGTGTCAGTATGGACGTTCTTGCCCATCTGAAGAGAAGACGTGTGTAGACTCCTAATGCACCTCACGCAGGCACGCACACAGAGTAGCCAGACCGCTCAAGTCTGATTTCGAAATTGGACGTCTATCCTTGTCCTGAGGAAGTTGGGAAATGCCTTCATAACTGGCCACTAGGGGCAACAGTGAGCACTACTGCCATCAAGTAGTAATCTGATGACTCCGGATCCAAAAGTCACGTGGTTCAATCGCAGTGGTAGAAAAATGTTTTTGTGTTTTTTTTTTACCCTATCCCAAACCTTAACCCTTACCTTAACCGTTCAGAGTGAACGTCACTCCTTTTCTTGTGGCGCAGTGGTCTAAGACACTGCATCTCAGTGCAAGAGGCATCACTGCAGAACCTGGTTCGTATCCAGGCTGCATCACATTCAGCCGTGATTCGGAGTCCCATAAGGCGGCACCCAACTGTCCAAGCACGGGTTTGGCGGGGGTAGGCCGTCTGTCTATACTTACCTGGAAAACATGCTTGTTTATCATTCCCCTTCATAGGAACTGTGCGACATACCTGGACATTCTGTGAGTAAATCAATGTGATTTTTGTTATACAAAGAAACACAATCTCAAGCCGTTTCTTGGAAGCAATTTGGCTAATTACATTGTATGCCAATACACACACACACACACACACACACACACACACACACACACACACACACACACACACACACACACACACACACACACACACACACACACACACAGTGTGTTAGTCCCTGGCTGCTGAGCTAGAGGACTGAATAATGAGACATGATTCTCCACCACCCCGGCCTTGTTGGTTCTCTTCTCTCCTCTCTCCCTTCGTGTATGGTGGAGGAGTTAGCACACAGGGACCCAGCTGAATCCCTCAGACAGACACATGCTACAGCCTGCAGTTATTTGTTTTTCTATCCGGACCATATGTGTCCCCCATGTTGGTACTTATACAGCATGTTATCTAAAATGCACGTCCACCTCACAGTACCCCATCTGGATAATGATTCAACACTTGGTCTGATATCAAGGGTGTGAGTGGTAGAGTTCCTGCTTTCCCCTTTTATCTGTTGGTCCTGAAGAGGGTCACTAATATTATATAGTACAGAGAGGAGGACACACTAAGGAAGAGGGGCTCAGTGAGAAGCATATCCTGGACCAAAACGTTCTGTTACGGATGACTGCATTACTCATATTGTCAGGTGTGGACATACACAGTGGTTGTACAACAATGAGATATTTCCCTAATAGGATGGCTTGGCAATCCCCTGGACACAACATCCCATTTGGCACATAATCAATGACAATCCTGCAAACCTCGGGATACATTCCTTTGATTTACATGTGTTGATTTACATGCAGATTGTATGATAAATAGCCAAGTGCCACACACACCTCCCCGCACACATACAACCATATCCCCCCAACCCAGTAATTAGTGAAGTTGTCTACACAGCAGCTCAGCCAGTAGTTTTATAGCTAGGATGGGAATAGCTGGCTGGCCATGCTCTGAGGACCACTGCTTATTTTCTGTTAATAGATTCATCAGCAGTCATCAGCCTATCAGGCCTGCACATTTATACTGACGAGATGATGGGGAGACATACACTGCTTCTACACCTGCACACCGTGCTTCTACACCTGCATTGCTTGCTGTTTGGGGTTTTAGGCTGGGTTTCTGTAAAGCACTTTGAGATATCAGCTGATGTAAGAAGGGCTATATAAATACATTTGATTTGATTTGACTTACAGCATGCATGCAGTCTCTTACAGATCTCTTTTTCTATTTTCACTACTAATTCATCTTCCTCTCATGGCTTGGGTGATGACTGTGATTTGTCATTGCTGTGCACTAAACATGTTGGAGGACATACATATGCAGTCTGGGAAAACCACATTTGACTGTTCCATTATTCAATTCCAGCCATTACAATGATCCTGTTTTCCTATAGCTCCTCCCACCAGCCTCCTTGTGTGTGTGTGTGTGTGTGTGTGTGTGTGTGTGTGTGTGTGTGTGTGTGTGTGTGTGTGTGTGTGTGTGTGTGTGTGTGTGTGTGTGTGTGTGTGTGTGTGCGTGCGTGCGTGCGTGCGTGCGTGTGTGTGTGTGAGACAGGGTGGATGTTGTGCTGCTGAAACATCGGCCATACAAAGCAGAGCTGTTAATCCCTAACAGATTGATTGTCACTCTGCCACACAAAGAGACACCATGGAAGAAATGCTCTATAGCATACTGTAGCAGGGTATTCACATCTTATCTTACCAGGTTCTACTGGAAATGGATTCATCTGCACCCACTTAAACCAGTCGCTGATAAGAATGAAAAAAAGCAGTGGAACTGGCTTTGAGGTCCAGATTTAAATTTGAGGACTCTATAGGAAACCCATTATTGAGCGAGATTTATAGAAAGAGAGTGAAGCCCCCCGTGAATAACATTACTGATGCTGCTGTGTTAAATAAAATATAATGTAAGTGTATTGGTCGCGTAAACACAGATTTGCAGATGCAGCAAAATACTTGTGTTTCTAGCTCAAACAGTGCAATAATAATACCTAGCAATTTTTTTACAAAACAATATGCCCAGTATGTAGGTTCATATGTATGTGTTACAATACATATATGTATATATACAGTGTCTTTGGAAGGTATTCAGACTCCTTTACTTTTACATATTTCTTTTACGTTGCAGCCTTATTCTAAAATGTATTGAATAAAAAAAAATCCTCAGCAATCTACACACAATATCCCGTAATGACAAAACGGAAAAAGGTTTTTAGACATTTTTGCACATTTATAAAAAATAGAAAACAGATATACCTTACTTACATAATTATTCAGACCCTTTACTATGAGACTCGAAACTGAGATCAGGTGCATCCTGTCGTAGGTTTACATACACAGCCAAATACATTTAAACTATATTATTCACAATTCCTGACATTTAATTCTAATACAAATTCACTGTCTTAGGTCAGTTAGGATCACCACTTTATTTTAAGAATGTGAAATGTCAGAATAATAGTAGAGAGAATGATTTATTTCAGCTTTTATTTATTTCATCACATTCTCAGTGGGTTAGAAGTTTACATAAAAATACATTTATATATTTTGTGATATAAATACCGAGTATGTCTAATTCACCATCAGCCCATTTTATAGGTAAGCTGTAAGGTAATGTAAAAGTTGTATTTTTTAAGGATCCAATACGTAATATTGTACACATCATAATTAGGTTTTAGTCCAGAGAGTTCATTAAAGTTATCTAGATCTTTAATGAGACATTGCAGGGATAACACTTGAGTCATCGGCATACATGACACCTTTGTTTTTAAGCCTTGGATTTCTAATCCTCTAATGTTGTTATTGGATCTGATTTTAATAGCTAGCATTTCGATGGCCA
The DNA here is from genome assembly GCF_036934945.1 of Oncorhynchus masou masou. NCBI lineage: Eukaryota > Metazoa > Chordata > Actinopteri > Salmoniformes > Salmonidae > Oncorhynchus > Oncorhynchus masou. Next base: position 67,146,533 of record NC_088223.1, read on the forward strand.
TAACGAATACATATGGTGACAGCGGCCACCCTTGTTCAACTCCTCTTGACAATTCAAAACTCTCTGAGACGTAGCCGTTATTTACCATTTTACACCTGGGGTTGCTATACATGATTTTTTACCCATTTTATAAGAAAATTACCGAAATGGAAAAAATCCAGGGATTTATAAATAAAATCCAGTCTTACTTTATCAAATTCCTTTTCAAAATCCGTTTTAAATACCAATCCTGGCTTCTTATATGTTTCATCATGTTCTATTATTTCTAGTAGTTGTCGTATATTATCTCCAATGTATCGTCCATGTAAAAAACCTGTCTGATCAAGATGAACAATACCTGGTAAAACCCTTTTAATTCTGAGTGCTATGCATTTTGCTAGTATTTTTGCATCACAACATTGAAGTGTAAGGGGCCTCCAGTTTTTTAGATAGACCGGGTCTTTATATTTGCCATCTGGGTCTTGTTTTAATAATAGAGAAATCAGACTGCTGAGTACCTGATAGACTACCATTTCTATAGGAGTAGTTAAAACAATCTAACAATGGAGCTTTTAGAATATCAAAAAATACTTGATATACCTCTACCGGTATGCCATCAAGCACTGGGGTTTTTCCAGACTGAAAGAATTTAATAGCCTCAAAAAGTTCTTCCTCTGTAATTTGGCCTTCGCACTGATCTTTCTGCCCATTTGTTAATTTTCCATTTTTTATATTATTTGGAAATAATTCCTTACCGTAATCTTCATTCAGTGGGAGAGGATGAGACGGAGAAGAGAACATCTGCCTAAATCAATTAGCTTCCTCTTTTAAAATATCATTCGGAGAATCATAGATGACTCAGTCTTCTATACACCTTAGCCAAATACATTTAAACCACATTTTTCACAATTCCTGACATTTAATTCTAATAAAAATCCACTGTCGTAGGCCAGTTAGGATCACCACTTTATTTTAAGAATGTGAATGTCAGAATAATAGCAGAGAGAATTATTTCTTTCAGCTATTATTTCTTTCATCACATTCCCAGTGGGTCAGAAGTTTACAAAAACTCAATTAGTATTTGGTAGTATTGCCTTTAAATTGTTTGACTTGGGTCAAACATTTCGGGTAGCCTTCCACAAGCTTCCCACAATAAGTTGGGTGAATTTTGGCCCATTCCTCCTGACAGAGCTGGTGTAACTGAGTCAGGTTTGTAGGCCCCCTTGCTCACACACGCTTTTTCAGTTCTGCCCACAAATGATCTATGGGATTGAGGTCAGGGCTTTGTGATGGCCACTCCAATACCTTGACTTTGTTGTCCTTAAGTCATTTTGCCACAACTTTGGAAGTATGCTTGGGGTCATTGTCCATTTGGAAGACCCATTTGCGACCAAGCTTTAACTTTCTGACTGATGTCTTGAGATGTTGCTTCAATATATCCACCTAATTTTCCTTCCTCATGTTGCCATCTATTTTGTGAGGTGCACCAGCCCCTCCTGCAGCAAAGCACACCCACAACATGATGCTGCCACTCCCGCGCTTCACAGTTGGGATGGTGTTCTTTGGCTTGCAAGCCACCCCCTTTTTCCTCCAAACATAACGATGGTCATTATGGCCAAACAGTTCTATGTTTGTTTCATCAGACCAGAGGACATTTCTCCAAAAAGTATGATCTTTGTCCCCATGTGCAGTTGCAAACCGTAGTCCGGCTTTTTTATGGCGGTTTTGGAGCAGTGGCTTCTTCCTTTCTGAGCGATAAAGGACTCGTTTTACTGTGGATATAGATAATTTTGTACCTGTTCCATCCAGCTTCTTCACAACGTCCTTTGCTGTTGTTCTGGGATTTATTTGCACTTTTTGCACCAAAGTACATTCATCTCCTTCCTGAGCGGTATGACGGCTGCGTGGTCCCATAGTGTTTATTACTTGTGTACTATTGTTTGTACAGATGAACGTGGTACCTTCAGGCGTTTGTAAATTGCTCCCAAGGATGAACCAGACTCGTGGAGGTCTTGGCTGATTTCTTTTGATTTTCCCATCATGTCAAGCAAAGAGGCACTGAGTTTGAAGGTAGGCCTTGAAATTCATCCATGGGTACAGCTCCAATTGACTCAAATGATGTCACTTAGCCTATCAGATGCTTCTAAAGCCATGACATAATTTTCTGTAATGTTCCAAGCTGTTTAAAGGCACAGTCAACTTAGTGTATGTAAACCTCTGACCCGCTGGAATTGTGATGCAGTGAATTATAAGTGAAATAATCTGTCTGTAAACAATTGTTGGAAAAATTACTTGTGTGATGCACAAAGTAGATGTTCTAACCAACTTGCCAAAACTATAGTTTGTCAACAAGAAATTTGTGTAGTGGTTGAAAAATGAATTTTAATGACTCCAACCTAAGTGTATGTAAACTTCTGACTTCAACTGTATCTCTCAGATACAGGAGATATTGTATATAGGTTTATAGCCTCAGTGCAAAATTTCATAGGAAAAAGTATGACTTGGTCTGATTAGTGACAATACATGACAGGTGTGTATGTCACGAAAAGTGTTTGTAAAAATTAAGATCAAACTGTACAGGGTGTGTGTTAGGAGGGTATATTTAGGGTGACAGGGTCTGTGTGTGTGTGTGTGTGTGATATTGGCAGGGGTGACAAGTTTGGTTGTTTGATGTGTTTGGTGGATGTGGGTGAGCTTGTCACGGTATATATGTTGTGTGTAATGTGGGTTAACTTGACAGACTGTTTGTTGGTGTGTGTGCATCTCATTATGTTTGTGCAAAGGCAGTAGACCTCCCTGTCTCTTGTACAGAGCGTAGAAGGTAGTTAAGAGGGAAAGAAACAAGGGCTCCGAGTGGCGCAGTGGTCTAAGGCACTGCATCTCAGTGCTAGAGGTGTCACTACAGACCCTGGTTCAATTCCAAGCTGTATCACAACCGACTGTAATTGGGCACCCCCCAATTGGCCCAGCGTTGTCTGGCTTAGGGTTTGGCTGGGAGGACAGAGGGAGGTTCAGTGTTGATTCAACAGAGGACAGAGAGAGGTTCAGGGTTGATTCAACAGAGGACAGAGGGAGGTTCAGGCTTGATTTGACAGAGGGAGGTTCAGGAGTGATTCAACAAAGGACAGAGGGAGGTTCAGGGTTGATTCAACAGAAGACAGAGGGTGGTTCAGGTTCGATTCAACAGAGGGAGGTGCAGGGTTGATTCAACAGAGGACAGAGGGAGGTTCAGAGAGTGAGAGATAGAATACCTGACATCCCACAGACATCCTCAAACAAATACAGTACATACTTATGAATTAACATTATGTTTGATTGCTTAGCAAAAGGGCAAGGTAAACACCAATCAGGCAAACACGAGGCCCACATCAACAAGTACGATCTGATCTTGTCCTGCATCAAAATTTGCTGATGTGTGTGTGTGTGTGTGTGTGTATGCATATGGGTACGTGTGTATGTTTCCTCAGATAGACATACAGCTGAATCTGAATGTTTTTGGTGGCTGTGTATTATGTCAAACAGGTCCTCCATTGCTAGCAAAAAATATGTTGAGATGAATAGATGACTCCAAAACACAAATAAAACCACATTTTGATCAATATTTTAAACCTGCAGAGGCTTCAGAGCTGCTAAGCTGCCATGGTAGCTAAGCATGTAAGTCAATAACATCTCCAACCCCAGGTAACGCCAGGAGTCCTCTTCTAAAGTAACTAGATCCTCTATTGTGAGAGTAAAGGGGACAGATCAATCTAAGTCTCCCTGGATGAGGGTAATTGATGATAACATTAAAACAAAATAAAAGTAATCTGAATGACTTATCGTCTGCTGTAAAAGGCACGGCAGACAGACATTCCTCAGGTGGGATATCCGGTGGCATCCATCTAGGAGAGGGTTCATTACTCTGTCCTCCTCCTCACTCCCTCTATTCTTCCCTCTGTCTTTCTCCCTCTCTACCTTCTTCTCACAGTCTTTCTCCCTTCCTCTCTACCTTCTTCTCACAGTCTTTCTCCCTCCCTCTCTACCTTCTTTTCACAGTCTTTCTCCCTCCCTCTCTACCTTCTTCTCACAGTCTTTCTCCCTCCCTCTCTCCCTTCTTCTCAGTCTTTCTCCCTCCCTCTCTCCCGTCTTCTCACAGTCTTTCTCCCTCCCTCTCTACCTTCTTCTCACAGTCTTTCTCCCTCCCTCTCTCCCTTCTTCTCACAGTCTTTCTCCCTCCCTCTCTACCTTCTTCTCACAGTCTTTCTCCCTCCCTCTCTCCCTTCTTCTCACAGTCTTTCTCCCTCCCTCTCTCCCTTCTTCTCACAGTCTTTCTCCCTCCCTCTCTACCTTCTTCTCATAGTCTTTCTCCCCCCTCTCTCCCTTCTTCTCACAGTCTTTCTCCCTCCCTCTCTACCTTCTTCTCACAGTCTTTCTCCCTCCCTCTCTACCTTCTTCTCACAGTCTTTCTCCCTCCCTCTCTACCTTCTTCTCACAGTCTTTCTCCCTCCCTCTCTACCTTCTTCTCACAGTCTTTCTCCCTCCTCTCTACCTTCTTCTCACAGTCTTTCTCCCTCCCTCTCTACCTTCTTCTCACAGTCTTTCTCCCTCCCTCTCTACCTTCTTCTCACAGTCTTTCTCCCTCCCTCTCTACCTTCTTCTCACAGTCTCTCTCCCTCCCTCTCTACCTTCTTCTCACAGTCTTTCTCCCTCCCTCTCTCCCTCCCTCTCACAGTCTTTCTCCCTCCCTCTCTACCTTCTTCTCACAGTCTTTCTCCCTCCCTCTCTACCTTCTTCTCACAGTCTTTCTCCCTCCCTCTCTACCTTCTTCTCACAGTCTTTCTCCCTCCCTCTCTACCTTCTTCTCACAGTCTCTCTCCCTCCCTCTCTACCATCTTCTCACAGTCTCTCTCCCTCCCTCTCTACCTTCTTCTCACAGTCTTTCTCCCTCCCTCTCTCCCTCCCTCTCACAGTCTTTCTCCTTCCCTCTCTACCTTCTTCTCACAGTCTTTCTCCCTCCCTCTCTACCTTCTTCTCAGTCTTTCTCCCTCCCTCTCTACCTTCTTCTCACAGTCTTTCTCCCTCCCTCTCTCCCTTCTTCTCACAGTCTTTCTCCCTCCCTCTCTCCCTTCTTCTCACAGTCTTTCTCCCTCCCTCTCTACCTTCTTCTCATAGTCTTTCTCCCCCCCTCTCTCCCTTCTTCTCACAGTCTTTCTCCCTCCCTCTCTCCCTTCTTCTCACAGTCTTTCTCCCTCCCTCTCTCCCTTCTTCTCACAGTCTCTCTCCCTCCCTCTCTCCCTCCCTCTCACAGTCTCTCTCCCTCCCTCTCTCCCTCCCTCTCACAGTCTTTCTCCCTCCCTCTCTCCCTCCCTCTCACAGTCTTTCTCCCTCCCTCCTCCCTCTCTCCCTCCCTCTCACAGTCTTCTTTCTCTCCCCCTCTCCCTCCCTCTCACAGTCTTTCTCCATCCCTCTCTCCCTCCCTCTCACAGTCTTTCTCCCTCCCTCTCTCCCTCCCTCTTCTTTCTCCCTCCCTCTCTCCCTTCTTCTCACAGTCTTTCTCCCTCCCTCTCTCCCTTCTTCTCACAGTCTTTCTCCCTCCCTCTCTACCTTCTTCTCACAGTCTTTCTCCCTCCCTCTCTCCCTCCCTCTCACAGTCTTTCTCCCTCCCTCTCTCCCTTCTTCTCACAGTCTTTCTCCCTCCCTCTCTCCCTTCTTCTCACAGTCTTTCTCCCTCCCTCTCTACCTTCTTCTCATAGTCTTTCTCCCCCCCTCTCTCCCTTCTTCTCACAGTCTTTCTCCCTCCCTCTCTACCTTCTTCTCACAGTCTTTCTCCCTCCTCTCTACCTTCTTCTCACAGTCTTTCTCCCTCCCTCTCTACCTTCTTCTCACAGTCTTTCTCCCTCCCTCTCTACCTTCTTCTCAGTCTTTCTCCCTCCTCTCTACCTTCTTCTCACAGTCTTTCTCCCTCCCTCTCTACCTTCTTCTCACAGTCTTTCTCCCCCTCTCTACCTTCTTCTCACAGTCTTTCTCCCTCCCTCTCTACCTTCTTCTCACAGTCTCTCTCCCTCCCTCTCTACCTTCTTCTCACAGTCTTTCCCTCCCTCTCACAGTCTTTCTCCTCCCTCTCTACCTTCTTCTCACAGTCTTTCTCCCTCCCTCTCTACCTTCTTCTCACAGTCTTTCTCCCTCCCTCTCTACCTTCTTCTCACAGTCTTTCTCCCTCCCTCTCTACCTTCTTCTCACAGTCTCTCTCCCTCCCTCTCTACCATCTTCTCACAGTCTCTCTCCCTCCCTCTCTACCTTCTTCTCACAGTCTTTCTCCCTCCCTCTCTCCCTCCCTCTCACAGTCTTTCTCCTTCCCTCTCTACCTTCTTCTCACAGTCTTTCTCCCTCCCTCTCTACCTTCTTCTCAGTCTTTCTCCCTCCCTCTCTACCTTCTTCTCACAGTCTTTCTCCCTCCCTCTCTCCCTTCTTCTCACAGTCTTTCTCCCTCCCTCTCTCCCTTCTTCTCACAGTCTTTCTCCCTCCCTCTCTACCTTCTTCTCATAGTCTTTCTCCCCCTCTCTCTCCCTTCTTCTCACAGTCTTTCTCCCTCCCTCTCTACCTTCTTCTCACAGTCTTTCTCCCTCCCTCTCTACCTTCTTCTCACAGTCTTTCTCCCTCCCTCTCTACCTTCTTCTCACAGTCTCTCTCCCTCCCTCTCTACCATCTTCTCACAGTCTCTCTCCCTCCCTCTCTACCATCTTCTCACAGTCTTTCTCCCTCCCTCTCTACCTTCTTCTCACAGTCTTTCTCCCTCCCTCTCTCCCTCCCTTTCACAGTCTTTCTCCTTCCCTCTCTACCTTCTTCTCACAGTCTTTCTCCCTCCCTCTCTACCTTCTTCTCACAGTCTCTCTCCCTCTCTCTCTCCCTCCCTCTCACAGTCTCTCTCCCTCCCTCTCTCCCTCCCTCTCACAGTCTCTCTCCCTCCCTCTCTCCCTCCCTCTCACAGTCTCTCTCCCTCCCTTTCTCCCTCCCTCTCACAGTCTTTCTCCCTCCCTCTCTCCCTCCCTCTCACAGTCTTTCTCCCTCCCTCTCTCCCTCCCTCTCACAGTCTTTCTCCCTCCTCTCTCCCTCCCTCTCACAGTCTTTCTCCCTCCCTCTCTCCCTCCCTCTCACAGTCTTTCTCCATCCCTCTCTCCCTCCCTCTCACAGTCTTTCTCCCTCCCTCTCTCCCTCCCTCTCACAGTCTTTCTCCCTCCCTCTCTCCCTCCCTCTCACAGTCTTTCTCCCTCCCTCTCTCCCTCCCTCTCACAGTCTTTCTCCATCCCTCTCTCCCTCCCTCTCACAGTCTTTCTCCCTCCCTCTCTCCCTCCCTCTCACAGTCTTTCTCCCTCCCTCTCTCCCTTCTTCTCACAGTCTTTCTCCCTCCCTCTCTCCCTTCTTCTCACAGTCTTTCTCCCTCCCTCTCTACCTTCTTCTCACAGTCTTTCTCCCTCCCTCTCTCCCTCCCTCTCACAGTCTTTCTCCCTCCCTCTCTCCCTTCTTCTCACAGTCTTTCTCCCTCCCTCTCTCCCTTCTTCTCACAGTCTTTCTCCCTCCCTCTCTACCTTCTTCTCATAGTCTTTCTCCCCCCCTCTCTCCCTTCTTCTCACAGTCTTTCTCCCTCCCTCTCTACCTTCTTCTCACAGTCTTTCTCCCTCCCTCTCTACCTTCTTCTCACAGTCTTTCTCCCTCCCTCTCTACCTTCTTCTCACAGTCTTTCTCCCTCCCTCTCTACCTTCTTCTCAGTCTTTCTCCCTCACTCTCTACCTTCTTCTCACAGTCTTTCTCCCTCCCTCTCTACCTTCTTCTCACAGTCTTTCTCCCTCCCTCTCTACCTTCTTCTCACAGTCTTTCTCCCTCCCTCTCTACCTTCTTCTCACAGTCTCTCTCCCTCCCTCTCTACCTTCTTCTCACAGTCTTTCTCCCTCCCTCTCACAGTCTTTCTCCCTCCCTCTCTACCTTCTTCTCACAGTCTTTCTCCCTCCCTCTCTACCTTCTTCTCACAGTCTTTCTCCCTCCCTCTCTACCTTCTTCTCACAGTCTTTCTCCCTCCCTCTCTACCTTCTTCTCACAGTCTCTCTCCCTCCCTCTCTACCATCTTCTCACAGTCTCTCTCCCTCCCTCTCTACCTTCTTCTCACAGTCTTTCTCCCTCCCTCTCTCCCTCCCTCTCACAGTCTTTCTCCTTCCCTCTCTACCTTCTTCTCACAGTCTTTCTCCCTCCCTCTCTACCTTCTTCTCAGTCTTTCTCCCTCCCTCTCTACCTTCTTCTCACAGTCTTTCTCCCCCCTCTCTCTCCCTTCTTCTCACAGTCTTTCTCCCTCCCTCTCTACCTTCTTCTCACAGTCTTTCTCCCTCCCTCTCTACCTTCTTCTCACAGTCTTTCTCCCTCCCTCTCTACCTTCTTCTCACAGTCTTTCTCCCTCCCTCTCTACCTTCTTCTCACAGTCTTTCTCCCTCCTCTCTACCTTCTTCTCACAGTCTTTCTCCCTCCCTCTCTACCTTCTTCTCACAGTCTCTCTCCCTCCCTCTCTACCATCTTCTCACAGTCTCTCTCCCTCCCTCTCTACCATCTTCTCACAGTCTCTCTCCCTCCCTCTCTACCTTCTTCTCACAGTCTTTCTCCCTCCCTCTCTCCCTCCCTTTCACAGTCTTTCTCCTTCCCTCTCTACCTTCTTCTCACAGTCTTTCTCCCTCCCTCTCTACCTTCTTCTCACAGTCTCTCTCCCTCTCTCTCTCCCTCCCTCTCACAGTCTCTCTCCCTCCCTCTCTCCCTCCCTCTCACAGTCTCTCTCCTCCCTCCTCTCTCCCTCCCTCTCACAGTCTCTCTCCCTCCCTCTCTCCCTCCCTCTCACAGTCTTTCTCCCTCCCTCTCTCCCTCCCTCTCACAGTCTTTCTCCCTCCTCTCTCCCTCCCTCTCACAGTCTTTCTCCATCCCTCTCTCCCTCCCTCTCACAGTCTTTCTCCCTCCGTCTCTCCCTCCCTCTCACAGTCTTTCTCCATCCCTCTCTCCCTTCCTCTCACAGTCTTTCTCCCTCCCTCTCTCCCTCCCTCTCACAGTCTTTCTCCCTCCCTCTCTTTTTGCCCTCTTTTTTACTCTGCATTTCTCTAACTCTGTACTTTTCTTCCTGCCTCCCTTTTCCTTTCCCGGTCTCTCCTTCCCTCCCCCAGGGTAAAGTCTGGCAGATCAGGGAGGTTTAAGTTCCAGGCTGGTGGCATGATAAGACCCACTCTGGGGTGACATCATTGGCATAACTGTGCCAGCCTTGTTGTTCACATGATCATCACAGAGAGATATGATACAGGGTACCCTGTAGCTCTGCGTGATACTTTAATACAGCTGAGTATAAGTTCGTGTGAGACCCACCACAGCATGTGCCTTTGTTGGAGCAGGTGTCTCTGAACAAGCATTCCACTACTCCAGCAATACCAGTCTCACACTGACAGCTCTATCATGCAGGCTGGAGAGCCTATAACACACATTTTAAAATGTTCACATTTGAGTTATTTAGCAGATGCTCTTATCAAGAGCAACTTACATGAGTGTTTAGGGTTAAGTGCCTTGCTCAAGGACACATTTGTTCACCAAATCTTATTTTACAATGTCAGCCTACTGGGGAACAGTGGGTTAACTGCCCTTTTCAGGGACAGAACAACAGATTTTTACTTTGTCAAGTCAGGGATTCAAACCAGCAACCTTTCAGTTACTGGCCCAATGCTCTAACCACTAGGCTACCTGCCACCCAAAATACTAGAGCTATAATTCTCTGTGACCCTGTCCACTTTCAAGACAGGAAAGGAGCTGATCCTCCTCTGACTCTTCCATAAGTCCATAATTCTGCTTGATCAGTGGTTAGGCTATGTCACGCCCTGACCATAGAGAGCTTTTATTCTCTATGTTGGTTAGGTCGGGGTGTGATTTAAGGGTGGGTTATCTAGGTGAATTGTATTTCCATGTTGGCCTAGTATGGTTCCCAATCAGAGGCAGCTGCTTATCGTTGTCTCTGATTCGGGATCATATGTAGGCAGCCATTTTCCCATTGTGCTTTGTGGGATCTTGTCTTGGTATAGTTGTCTGTGAGCACTACTCTGAGCGGCACGTTTCGCTTGTTCGCTTTATTGTTTTTGTTATTTTAGTTCTCTTCGTAATAAAAAGGATGGAAACATACCACGCTGCATTATAGTCCACTCCTTATGACGATCGTGACAGGCTATTAGCTGACCAAAAGTAAGCTACATGAAAAGTGCAAAACTGTTAATATAACAGTCTTGGTGTGGGTTTTCAGTGAATTTACATTAAAAAAACACAAAGCTCATCTACATTTCCTGTAGGTGCAGGAAAATTTGAAGCAGAAAAGGTGATAAAATTAAGATCCTTCACCTGTATATAGCTTAGTAATGTTGAAAATATCCTATTGGTCTTTTCATTTCTCCAATCTTGGCAATGACCTTGTTTACTAGTGCAAGAGCTTAAGAGCCACAATAGAGGCCAATACATTACTTTAACACTCCTCCTGCTATGGCCCATTCACAGGGTGCCCGCATATTGACAAGCAGACAAATAGCCTGGGCCTGGGTGGCAGAAAGAGCTACGGTTAAGAAGTTTAATTTAATATGTGAGAGGCTATGAAGCATTATTATGTCTGAACCACTGAAGGCCCCTCTCACATACCTGAGTTCCTACTGGAAAGATGGTAGAGGTCAAACTGCCCTGCAATAGCCAGGAATAACAATGGAGCTCACCACACACAGCCACATACAGTATATACATACATACATACATACATACATACATACATACATACATACATACATACATACATACATACATACATACATACATACATACATACATACATACATACATACATACATACATACATACATACATAAACACACATGCATGCGCACATAAAAACACAGACACACACAAACAAAATTGTGTTAAGGACAGGTAGGCCATCTCAAAGCATATACATAGGTCTAAAAAAAGCAGCAAACTATTAATACACTATGACATATTAGGTGATACATTTCATAACAATTATACAATTATACAAACCATGACATTAACAAAGACAAGTAATTATTCTGTTTCTACTGACCAACACATTGCTTTCAATTAAACGTTACTATGGCGGGGTGTCTTTACTCCATGATCAGCAGCCCATTGTACAATTAGATACAGTATGTGATGGCGCTATTGTCTTGGCTGCCTCACTCACTACATACACCCCCTTCTTGTTTCCCTTCCAAATGGCATGGTTGATAGGAACACACACACAGACACACAGCGGAGGAAAGCGTAATTAAAGTGGATCCTACCAATAGTCACACTGCACCAAAGGAAGTAGAAAAGCATGCGTTCATATATGGAGCTCATTAACCAGACAAAAACAGCATCCCTATGGGACAGAAGATTAATGGGAGGCAGCTCTCACATATGCTCACATATAGGGCCTCGGTTTTGCTGCTGTTCGGTTGAAGGAAGTTTTCCTTCATCCATGCCCTTATGAGAGTCATCAGCATTGCAGTGGAATGAGATGCCATTCGGCTGATAACGCAACCAAGCATGTACAATACAAACAGGATGGGTCCAAGAATAGTTCCTTGTGGGACACAGCAGGTGATGTGGTGGGGCTGGGACCCGGACCAACCTAGCGACACATACTTAGTCCTGTCTGAGAGGTAGTAGTGGAACCAGCTCAGAGCTAGTCCAGATGGTCCGATGGTGTCCCGGAGGCGTTCCAGAAGGATGGGGTGGTTAACAGTGTCAAACGCTGTACTTAAGCCCAGGAGGATCAAGAGACAGGGGGAGCCTGCATCAGCAGGTCGTTGGTGATTTCAGTGCTGTGGGCAGGCCGGAAACCTGATTGAAACTTCTCAAATAGGTTGTTCTGATTGAGATGGTCCTGGAGCTGTACAGCAACCACTTTTTCCAACACCTTTAAGAGGAAGCGGAGGTTGGATGTTGGCCTGTTATTGGCCAGCACTTCGGATCCAGGATGGGCTTCTTCAGCAGGGGACTGATGACAGCAGTCTTAAACGCAGGTGGGAGACTGCCAGATTGGAGGGAGTGGTTAACAATCTGGGTTACCAGAGGGATGAGTGCAGGGGTGCACAATTTGAGCAGGGCTGTTGAAATAGGATCCAAGGTACAAGAAGAGGTTTTCATTTTGGAGATTGTCTTCTCAATACCTCCCTTGGTGACTTCAAGGAAGCAGGAAAAAGGCTGAGGTGGCGTTGGTGGGGGGTTGAGGTGGGGGGTTGAGGGCGGGAAGAGACAGAGACAGAGTAGTAGATGTGAGATCTGACCTTTATTATAAAAAAGTAAATGAAGCTGTTACACTGTCTTCCATTGTCTCGATGGGGAACTGGGACCAGGGTTTCAGAAGATGGTTTATGGTGGAAAACAGGTGCATTGATTTTCCAGGATTTGTATTGAGTAGAACGTCGACCGTGACTCTTTCAGGGCCTTGGATTAAGACGTTTGGTGCTCTTGAAAGGCCAGTTTGTGAAGGGTGAGGACTGAGATTCTAAGACACTGCTCCAGGATGCGTCCAATGTATTTTATGTTTCTCCGTTCTGGAGTAAACCAGGGAGCTGAGTGAGCAAATGTGACGTCCCGTGTTTTTATGGAGCGAACACCTCAGGGATTGGTTGTAGAATTCGAGTTTAATCAAATGACAAAAAAAGCTAGCGGAAACAGATTCAAGATGTCAGGCTTGCTGGGTCAATGTTTTTCCAGTTCCAGAAACACATGCAACACTTGGACTTAGATGGGGAATTCCAGTGCGACAACCTCATAGACCTGCATGTTGTTGAGGGGGGCGGAGTCAGTGATGACCAGGTCAAGTATGTGCTCACGGATGAGTGCGGGGGCATCAACAAGTTGTCTCAGGTCAAGACAGTCAAACAAACTCAGAAACTCAGCAGCAGAGTGACACGAGGAAGAGTCAACGTGGATATTGAAATCTCCTAGAATCACAATGTTGGTTGAGGTGGAGCAGAGTGAGTAGATCAGAGATTTGAGGGAGAAAGGATGGGATAGGCTAAGGAGGCTGATAAACCAGAAGCACAGTCATGGTGTAGGGGGATTTGGATTTTACAGCGAGACATTCATAAGAGCATAGTTCAGGCAGGGGTGACAGTTTCAGTTCAGCTTGGTGTATGACGGCTAAGCCACCACCACGGCCAGAGCTGCAGGCTTTTTCCATGTACAGTTGACAGCATACACAAACACACACTGCACACAACGCTCCAGGCAATATCAAACACACACTTTCTGGTTTTACCTGTTTGTTTTCATGTCTTGGTACAATAGAGGATTTCCATTAAATAGACGTTCTCTGTCTGCAAAACTTCAACTCTTAAATTAGTGTGACAGAGATAAAGTAATTTAAAGCCAATTTCAGCAGACTAACCACATCCCTCTATTGGGACGACTGAACTCAAGGACAATAAGACTTTAAAGAAAGCATAAAGTCTCCCAGAGATGTGTAATTCTAGCGGTAAGCTAGCGAGACATTATTGTTCTCTTTATTCCAATCATAATAGTCTGCAACTGCCCCTGATTATAACACCATTCAATTTCTCCAGCCATGACAAAAGAGGCTAGCAACCACAGCTAAACAACATGGAATGAACCAAACTCAAGAGACTAAAGTAAATCATTACTGTATCAAGGGTTGTCAAAAGCACAGGGAATCAAAGGCATCTTCAACACTGGCGAAGGTAAGCACACAAGAACTGACGTTCCATTAGCCCTAATTGGTAGTGAACTTAATATTTTAACCTGAACATTAGAGTCTTATAAGCTCTGAGGGATGGGGAATGAAGCATGTTGGATTTGGTCATTTCCAGTGTAATGCCACGTGCACATGTACAGTGAAATGCCTTTCCTGCAAGCTCAAAGCCAAACCATGCAGTTATCAATGCAGTTCTAAAAATAACATAAGGTAGAAGAAAAAACAGATAAGAAATAAAAATAAGAAATAAGAAATGTTACGGTAGTGACTGTGAACCTGTAAACCTACTCTGCCTCCCATCCATCCCAATACATCACCATCTTCATCACATTCATCATCACCACCACCATCAACAAAAGTGTGACCATGTCTCATCACGTTCCCAGTGGCAGGTTGTTCATCTCCTACACGATGAGCAGTGATCATCAACGTCCTCACCCAATTATGTATATATAAATCATTGTCTTAACCGGTTCATTTTTACAACACTGACTGACTGGGTCCCACATTGGTCCCCAGTGACAGCAATCACAGCACTAACCCGCCATATATCACACTCCATCTCATTCACGTCTCAACCACATCTCGTCATGTTTTCTAGAAGAGGAATAGACATAAATGTGCACACACACACACACACTCACTCAAGACCGTATATCGCACAAGGGAGTCATAACAATAACAAACACATGTCCTGGTGAAGCATTGATTATCTGTACTTCACAGCATACTTCACAGGACAAGATTACTCATCTGTACTTCACAGAACAAGATTACTCATCTGTACTTCACAGGACAAGATTACTCATCTGTACTTCACAGGACAAGATTACTAATCTGTACTTCACAGCATAAGATTACTCATCTGTACTTCACAGAACAAAATTACTAATCTGTACTTCACAGGACAAGATTACTCATCTGTACTTCACAGAACAAGATCAGTCATCTGTACTTCACAGGAGAAGATTACTCATCTATATTTCACAGGATAAGATTACTCATCTGTACTTCACTGACTAATGTTCAAGTTTTTTTTTTTAAATCAGTGAGTACAGATGAGTATTTTACCAGCTCGGTCACCACTCTGTCACCAACTAGAAACCCCGATTTCACTGTAGGAATGTAAACAAGAGTATAACAAAAGTGTGTGAATGAGTGCAGTGTGTTTGTGTTAAAATACTTTCGCTATCTCCTAAAATGACCTATTTAACTCTCCTAAAATAACTAACAACATTTACAAGACAAGACACAACTGTGATAATATACATTTTGAACGTTGTGGTCTCAGAATGTGGTTGTCTTGGGAATCCTGTCTTCCCCAACATTCCCTACCCCCAGAATAACTTTGACCTGGGTGTGACCTCTCTCGGAGGAGGAGCAGACTAGGTGAGGGAAGCAGGGGAACATGGGTCAGGGGAGGGGGACAGGATAGATGGTACAGGGGGAGCAGGAGCACCGAGCAGTTTAATCTCAGAGGTATTTTCTTATACTGTACCCCTCTCTCTCTCTCTCTCTCTCTCTCTCTCTCTCTCTCTCTCTCTCTCTCATATCCTCCTGCTTTCTCCCCTCACCCCCCTCACTCTCCCTCCTTCTCTCCTCCCTCTCTCTCTCACCATGTTTGATCTGTGGTAGACGTTTAGGCAGTATCCTGATCGGTTCTGACAGGTATGAACCAAGCAGGAACGGTACAGTACTGTATGTGGTGCTGTCATAGAGCGCGTTGTACACATAAATAGAGAGTGTGTGTTCAGTATGTGTTCAGTGTGTGTTCAGTGTGTTCAGTGTGTGTTCAGTGTGTGTTCAGTGTTTGTTCAGTGTTTGTTCAGTGTGTGTTCAGTGTTTGTTCAGTGTGTGTTCAGTGTGTGTTCAGTGTGTGTTCAGTGTGTTCAGTGTTTGTTCAGTGTGTGTTTAGTGTGTGTTCAGTGTGTGTTCAGTGTGTTCAGTGCAGTCCTCCTCACAGGCTACTGGCAGCTGATTACACCTGATCACAGGCAGCACCAGCACACTGTGGATGTGTGTGTGTGTGTGTGTGTGTGTGTGTGTGTGTGTGTGTGTGTGTGTGTGTGTGTGTGTGTGTGTGTGTGTGTGTGTGTGTGTGTGTGTGTGTGTGTGTGTGTGTGTGTGTGTGTGTGTGTGTGTGTGTGTGTGTGTGTGTGTGTCTGCAGCTTGTAACAGTGTGGTATCTGATGACACTGTGGTGTCTGATTACTCCCAGCATGTTAGTGTGTGTGAGAGAGCAAGAGGTAGAGTGGATAGGGGAGTATGCCACATTAAGACGTACAAACATAGTCCACAATCTGTCCACTGTATGACCATTAAGAACATGGTAGACCATGATAAGACATTGCAGAACTGGTTGTGTTCCATATAAACAGCTCCTCAGCTATAATGTTTTAGTTTACACACACAACACTAACACTAACACTCACCTTCACAAAACAAACCAACCCTTCAACAGAACACACATACTGCACATTATGTCCATGTTGGTTCAAGTGGCACGGGAGAAGAGGGTTCCCCAGTAAAGGCATCAATCGAAGACAGATTCCATTTCCAAGTTGATGAAAGAGACCATAGTAGAAGATTGATTAAACTATGGCATCATCCCACTGCGAGGAGGCGTGTGTTGTTGGATGACTTACAGTAGCTAGGATAAAATGCTAGTCGCGTTGTGCTGTGGAACTGAGGTGTCGTCCACAGTTGAGTGGGTTTACATAAGAGCTGCTGTACTGGAGCGAGGCCAGCAACCTCAAGATCATTCATAGTCTCTGCTGTAGATAGATGGAGAGATACCACTGTGGCTTGAAACAAAGAAGCTGCACTTGTGTGAGAGCATGTGTTTTTTGTTCATAACGGTACATGTGTGTACACTGGTGTGCTTGCGTGTTTGTGTGTGTGAGAGTACAGAATGGGAACATATCAGTGTGTGTGTTATAATGTGAAGGCAGAGGCCCCATACGGAGTGTGTGTTGTGCTCAGGGGAGAAAGAGACAGGGATGTGTAGTGGCAGGGGGGTAGCATGCACCTGTGTGTGTACAGTCTTTATATTTTCAAAGACAGAGCTCTATCTCTGAGTCTGTGTCTCAGAGCACAGCGGAGCAGTGCATTAAAACAATATCTCCGCAGGGACACACACGAGCTTACCCTCTCTCTCGCTCTCTCACACACACACACATTCATACACACACAAAAACACCCCATTAGAAAACCTTGGACACAAACACACATAAGTCTAACCATTCTGCTAAAAATAAGAGGCGTGCACACACACACACACACACACACAGACACACAGCCTCCACCACATACTGTAGCTTTTATCTATAACCCCCATGACCTGCCAGACCTCTTTCAGTGCAGTAATTAATATTGTCTCCAGACAACATGTCTGTCTAGTTGCTGTCAGAACCACCAGGATCCCATAATACACCTCTTTGACACTCTGCTACACACTAAACTGACAACAGGTGGGGTGTTGGGGTTAGCAGGGCCAAAGCTCTTTTAAGTATGTGACATAAACTGACTACACAGACTCAGTCAGACAGACCGACAGTACAGTCAGTCAGTCAGACAGTCCAGTCAATCAGTCAGTCAGACAGTCAGTCCAGTCAGTCACAGTCCAGTCAGTCTGACTGCCTTCCCCTGGGCTGTCTTCCTGGAGCACTGTTTTTAATTCGCATAGCAGAGAGAACACATCCATTAGCTCATGTTAATGAGATGCTCAGGAAGCCTACCAATTGGCAAAGATGGAGAGAGCCTGGACAATCCATCACTCTCACACACACACACACACACACACACACACACACACACACACACACACACACACACACACACACACACACACACACACACACACACACACACACACACACACACACACACACACACACACACACACACACACACACACACACAAAATCAGATATTACGATGATGCAGATGGAAGACAATCACGATGACTGACAGGCCTTATGGGGCTGGACTACATTGTAGGAGGCAGGGTTTGTCTATGTCATGTTTGAGAGCAGCCGTTGAGTGGGTGGACACTGACTCCAGCCAATCAGCATTGAGGCCTGACTGTAGCTTGGCAAAATGAAAACGCAGAGAGGCCCTCAGAGTTGGAACACTCATGTAATATGTATGGGTAACAGGCTGTGTGTGCGTGCGTCCGTCCTTGCATGTGTGTCCGTGCATGTGTGGCTTTTATGGATGCATTGTCACCAAGATGACATAGCAGTCAGACGTCTTTTGTCCTCGTCTTGTCATGTCCCGTATATATATATATATATATATATATTTACAACTTTCTTCCCATACCTTTTTATATATTTTTATTTTTATTTTCCATTAACTCATCTTCAAAACACTCTCTGCAACCCGCCTCACCAATATATATATATAAAAAATAAAGTATTATTTACCTCAATTCTGTAATCCTTCATAGAAGCTAACCAGAAGCTAGCCAGAAGCTAGCCAGAAGCTAACCAGAAGCTAGCCTGAAGCAAACCAGAAGCTAATCAGAAGCTAGTTAGCATCTTTACTGGCTAATCGTTAGTATTCAGCTAACCACGGTTTGTGGTCATCAGCTATCCTTTAGTCGGCAGTTTTGTACGGCGCGACTCGGACCGGAACATACCGGACCTATTTTTCTCTCCATGTCCCCGGATTTCAACCGCAAGCTCTGGACATTTATACATGGATCTCGCAGCTAGCTAGCTGCTATCCGTGTGACTATCGGCTTACGTCGATTCTGGAGCAAACATCAATTATTCCGGAGCTAGCCAGCTGAAGAATTCCATCAGTCTACAATCACCTGGGCTACAATCACCTATCCGGACCCGTTTTACTGCCAACGCGGAGCCCCACCGGGCCTTCACAACTGGACTACCGACGTTATCTGCCCGAGGGAGTTATCCAGCTGGCTCCTCCGTCGCGACGTTACCTGAACGCCCATCTGCGGTCCGCTAATCGTTAGCTGTCTTATCGGCTGCTATCTGAATAGACCTATCGGATTGATCCCCTCTACCACACGGAACCCCACTAATCCTACCGAGGGAAACGCACGAGGTGGCTAAGAACAGACCTCCATCCTATGCTAGCTTGCTACAGATGGCCCGGCTCGCTGTCTGAATCGCTGTGACCCCAACCAACCTCACTACTCACTGGACCCTTTTGATCACTCGACTAAGCATTCCTCTCCTTAATGTCAATATGCCTTTCCATTGCTGTTCTGGTTAGTGTTTATTGGCTTATTTAACTGAAGAGCCTCTAGTCCTGCTCACTATACCTTATCCAACCTATTAGTTCCACCACCCACACATGCGATGACATCTCCTGGTTTCAATGATGTTTCTAGAGACAATATCAATTCAATTCAATTCAATTCAAGGGCTTTATTGGCATGGGAAACATGTGTTAACATTGCCAAAGCAAGTAAGGTAGATAATATATAAAGTGAAATAAACAATAAAAATTAACAGTAAACATCACACATACAGAAGTTTCAAAACAATAAAGACATTACAAATGTCATATTATATATATATATACAGTGTTTTAACAATGTACAAATGGTAAAGGACACAAGATAAAATAAATAAGCATAGATATGGGTTGTATTTACAATGGTGCGTGTTCTTCACGGGTTGCCCTTTTCTCATGGCAACAGGTCACAAATCTTGCTGCTTTGATGGCACACTGTGGAATTTCACCCAGTAGATATGGGAGTTTTTCAAAATTGGATTTGTTTTCAAATTCTTTGTGGATCTGTGTAATCTGAGGGAAATATGTCTCTCTAATATGGTCATACATTGGGCAGGAGGTTAGGAAGTGCAGCTCAGTTTCCACCTCATTTTGTGGGCAGTGAGCACATATCCTGTCTTCTCTTGGGAGCCATGTCTGCCTACGGCGGCCTTTCTCAATAGCAAGGCTATTCTCGCTGAGTCTGTACATAGTCAAAGCTTTCCTTAATTTTGGGTCAGTCACAGTGGTCAGGTATTCTGCCGCTGTGTACTCTCTGTGTAGGGCCAAATAGCATTCTAGTTTGCTCTGTTTTTTTGTTAATTCTTTCCAATGTGTCAAGTAATTATCTTTTTGTTTTCTCATGATTTGGTTGGGTCTAATTGTGCTGCTGTCCTGGGGCTCTGTAGGGTGTGTTTGTAAACAGAGCCCCAGGACCAGCTTGCTTAGGGGACTCTTCTCCAGGTTCATCTCTCTGTAGGCGATGGCTTTGTTGTGGAAGGTTTGGGAATCGCTTCCTTTTAGGTGGTTCTAGAATTTAACAGCTCTTTTCTGGATTTTGATAATTAGTGGGTATCGGCCTAATTCTGCTCTGCATGCATTATTTGGTGTTCTACGTTGTACACAGATGATATTTTTGCAGAATTCTGCGTGCAGAGTCTCAATTTGGTGTTTGTCCCATTTTGTGAAGTCTTGGTTGGTGAGCGGACCCCAGACCTCACAACCATAAAGGGCAATGGGCTCTATGACTGATTCAAGTATTTTTAGCCAGATCCTAATTGGTATGTTGAAATTTATGTTCCTTTTGATGGCATAGAATGCCCTTCTTGCCTTGTCTCTCAGATCGTTCACAGCTTTGTGGAAGTTACCTGTGGCGCTGATGTTTAGGCCAAGGTATGTATAGTTTTTTGTGTGCTCTAGGGCAACAGTGTCTAGGTGGAATTTCTATTTGTGGTCCTGGTGACTGGACCTTTTTTGGAACACCATTATTTTGGTCTTACTGAGATTTACTGTCAGGGCCCAGGTCTGACGGAATCTGTGCATAAGATCTAGGTGCTGCTGTAGGCCCTCCTTGGTTGGTGACAGAAGTACCAGATCATCAGCAAACAGCAGACATTTGACTTCGGATTCTAGTAGGGTGAGGCCGGGTGCTGCAGACTTTTCTAGTGCCCGTGCCAGTTCGTTGATATATATGTTGAAGAGGGTGGGGCTTAAGCTGCATCCCTGTCTAACCCCACGACCCTGTGTGAAGAAATGTGTGTGTTTTTTGCCAATTTTAACCGCACACTTGTTGTTTGTGTACATGGATTTTATGATGTCGTATGTTTTACCCCCAACACCACTTTCCATCAGTTTGTATAGCAGACCCTCATGCCAAATTGAGTCGAAGGCTTTTTTGAAATCAACAAAGCATGAGAAGACTTTGCCTTTGTTTTGGTTTGTTTGGTTGTCAATTAGGGTGTGCAGGGTGAATACATGGTCTGTTGTACGGTAATTTGGTAAAAAGCCAATTTGACATTTGCTCAGTACATTGTTTTCATTGAGGAAGTGTACGAGTCTGCTGTTAATGATAATGCAGAGGATTTTCCCAAGGTTACTGTTGACACATATTCCACGGTAGTTATTGGGGTCAAATTTGTCTCCATTTTTGTGGATTGGGGTGATCAGTCCTTGGTTCCAAATATTGGGGAAGATGCCAGAGCTAAGGATGATGTTAAAGAGTTTTAGTATAGCCAATTGGAATTTGTTGTCTGTATATTTGATCATTTCATTGAGGATACCATCAACACCACAGGCCTTTTTGGGTTGGAGGGTTTTTATTTTGTCCTGTAACTCATTCAATGTAATTGGAGAATCCAGTGGGTTCTGGTAGTCTTTAATAGTTGATTCTAAGATCTGTATTTGATCATGTATATGTTTTTGCTCTTTATTCTTTGTTATAGAGCCAAAAAGATTGGAGAAGTGGTTTACCCATACATCTCCATTTTGGATAGATAATTCTTCGTGTTGTTGTTTGTTTAGTGTTTTCCAATTTTCCCAGAAGTGGTTAGTGTCTATGGATTCTTCAAATACATTGAGCTGATTTCTGACATGCTGTTCCTTCTTTTTCCGTAGTGTATTTCTGTATTGTTTTAGTGATTCACCATAGTGAAGGCGTATATATCTCTCTCATCATCACTCAATACCTAGGTTTACTTCCACTGTATTCACATCCTACCATACCTTTGTCTGTACATTATACCTTGATGCTATTTTATCGCCCCCAGAAACCTTCTTTTACTCTCTGTTACAGACATTCTAGACGACCAATTCTCATTGCTTTTGGCCGTACCCTTATCCTACTCCTCCTCTTTTCCTCTGGTGATGTAGAGGTGAATCCAGGCCCTGCAGTGCCTAGCTCCACTCCTATTCCCCAGGCACTCTCTTTTGATTACTTCTGTAACCGTAATAGCCTTGGTTTCATGCATGTTAACATTAGAAGCCTCCTCCCTAAGTTTGTTTTATTCACTGCTTTAGCACACTCTGCCAACCCGGATGTTCTAGCTGTGTCTGAATCCTGGTTTAGGAAGACCACCAAAAATTCTGAAATTTTCATCCCAAACTACAACATTTTCAGACAAGATAGAACTGCCAAAGGGGGCGGTGTTGCAATCTAATGCAAAGATAGACTGCAGAGTTCTATCCTACTATCCAGGTCTGTACCCAAACAATTTGAACTTCTACTTTTAAAAATCCACCTCTCTAAAAACAAGTCTCTCACCGTTGCCGCCTGCTATAGACCACCCTCTGCCTCCAGCTGTGCTCTGGACACCATGTTAACTGATTGCCCCCCATCTATCTTCAGAGCTCGTGCTGCTAGGCGACCTAAACTGGAACATGCTTAACACCCCAGCCATCCTACAATCTAAGCTTGATGCCCTCAATCTCACACAAATTATCAATGAACCTACCAGGTACCTCCCCAAAGCCGTAAACACGGGCACCCTCATAGATATCATCAACCAACTTGCCCTCTAAATACATCTCTGCTGTTTTCAACCAAGTTCTCAGTGATCACTGCCTCATTGCCTGCATCCGTAATGGGTCAGCGGTCAAACGACCTCCACTCATCACTGTCAAACGCTCCCTGAAACACTTCAGCGAGCAGGCCTTTCTAATCGACCTGGCCCGGGTATCCTGGAAGGATATTGATCTCATCCCGTCAGTAGAGGATGCCTAGTTATTTTTTTTAAATGCCTTCATAACCATCTTAAATAAGCATGCCCCATTCAAGAAATTTAGATCCAGGAACAGATATAGCCCTTGCTTCTCCCCAGACCTGACTGCCCTTAACCAACACAAAAACATCCTATGGCGTTCTGCATTAGCATCGAACAGCCCCCGTGATATGCAGCTTTTCAGGGAAGCTAGAAACCATTATACACTACAAAAATCTCTGAAACTGGAAACACTTATCTTCCTCACTATCTTTAAGCACCAGCTGTCAGAGCAGTTCACAGATTACTGCACCTGTACATAGCCCACCTATAATTTAGCCCAAACAACTACCTCTTTCCCTACTGTATTTATTTTAATTTTATTTATTTATTTATTTTGCTCCTTTGCACGCCATTATTTTTATTTCTACTTTGCTATATTGTATTTACTTTGCCACCATGGCCTTTTTTTGCCTTTATCTCCCTTATCTCACCTCATTTGCTCACATCGTATATAGACTTGTTTCTACTGTATTATTGACTGCATGTTTGTTTTACTCCACGTGTAACTCTGTGTCATTGTATGTGTCGAACTGCTTTGCTTTATCTTGGCTAGGTCGCAATTGTAAATGAGAACGTGTTCTCAACTTGCCTACCTGGTTAAATTAAGGTGAAATAATTAAAAAAATTAAAAATTAAAAGGATGAGGAGAAGGACGAAAAGGAGGAGAGTGAGAGGAGATAAGAAACAAGAACATGCATTCATTCCTGCACCCTACACCTCTTTGCTTTTGACCTCTCTGCTTTTAATCAAGTAAAAGAATTCAAGCCATCCCCCACATTAACAATGAAAGAAGTAGAGAAAAAAAATGAAGCACAGCATCCTTAGAAATATCTGCTGATTCCAAGAGGAATCTCTCTCTCTCTCCCATCTCCACTCTCTCTCTCTCCCTCCCATCTCCACTCTTTCTCTCTCCCTTCCATCTTCCCTCTTTCTCTCTCTCTCACTCCCATCTCCCCTCTTTCGCTCTCTCCCTTCCATCTCCCCTCTTTCTCTCTCTCTCCCACTCCCGTCTCCCCTCTTGCTCTTTCTCTCCCCCTCCCATCTCCCCTCTTTCTCTCTCTCTCCCCCTCCCATCTCCCCTCTCTCTCCCTTCTTTCTCCCCTCTTTCTCTCTCTCTCCCACTCCCGTCTCCCCTCTTCCTCTTTCTCTCCCCCTCCCATCTCCCCTCTTTCTCTCTCACCCCCTCCCATCTCCCCTCTCTCTTCCTCTCATCTCCCCTCTTTCTCTCTCTCTCCCCTCCCATCCCCCTCTTTCTCTGTCTCTCCCCTCCTATCTCCCCTCTTTCTCTCTCTCCCCCTCCCATCTCCCCTCTTTCTCTCTCTCTCTTCCTCTCATCTCCCCTCTTTCTCTCTCTGTCTCTCCCTTCCATCTCCCCTCTTCCTCTCTCTCCCCCTCCCATCTCCCCCTTTCTCTCTCTCTCTCCCCTCCCATCTCCCCTCTTTCTCTCTCTCCCTCTCCCATCTTTCTCTCTCTCTCCCTCCCATCTCCCCTCTTTCTCTCTCTCCCTCCCATCTCCCCCTTTTCTCTCTCTCTCTCTCCCTCCCATCTCCCCTCTTTCTCTCTCTCCCTCCCATCTCCCCTCTTTCTCTCTCTCTCTCTCTCTCTCTCTCTCTCTCTCTCTCTCTCTCTCTCTCTCTCTCTCTCTCTCTCTCTCTCTCTCTCTCTCCCTCTCTCTCTCTCTTTCTTCCTCTCTCCCTCCCATCTCCCCTATTTCTTCTCTCTCTCTCTCTCCCTCCCATCTCCCCTCTTTCTCTCTCTTCTCTCTCCATCTCTCTCTCTTTCTTCCTCTCCCCCCTCCCATCTCCCCTCTTTCTCTCTCTCTCCCTCCCATCTCCCCTCTTTCTTCCTCTCTCTCCCTCCCTCCCATCTCCCCTCTTTCTTCTCTCTCTCCCTCCCATCTCCCCTCTTTCTTCCTCTCTCTCCCTCCCATGTCCCCTCTTTCTCTCTCTCTCTCTCTCTCTCTCTCTCTCTCTCCCTCTCTCTCTCTCTTTCTTCCTCTCCCCCCCTCCCATCTCCCCTCTTTCTCTCTCTCTCCCCCCATCTCCCTCTTTCTTCCTCTCTCTCCCTCCCATCTCCCCTCTTTCTCTCTCTCCCTCCCATCTCCCCTTTTGACATGACTCAGCAATGTGCTGCTTCCCCAAATTTGATAGTGTGTGTTGGGAGCACATAGAGCTGCTTATAGAAACAGAGTGACTAGAATGACTCCACACGGTCAGTGAAACAGTCAACAGAACTGTACTATTCAGTACAATAAAGAGAAAATGATGATACTGCATATCTAAAAAATATACAATACCAGTCAAATGTTTGGACACACCTACTCATTCCAGGGTTTGTCTTTATTTTTACTAGTTTCTACATTGTAGAATAATAGTGAAGACATCAAAACTATGAAATAACACACATGGAATCATGTAGTAACCAAAAAAGTATTAAACAAATCTAAATATATTTTATATTTGAGTTTCTTCAAAGTAGCCACCATTTGCCTTGATCTCTTCACAATGCCAATGTAGAGTGTTCTCGAGTGGATTAAACACAGATGAATCAGGAGGCATGAAAGTGCCTTCTTAATGACAGTGCAGCTTTAATTGGCTGGAAGACAAATTAGTAGTGTTGTTAATGTATCTATGTATGTGGAGCGTACCATTGTCCATCAATTCCCCACATCAAACACCAGGGAGATGAAACACATACTGTACACACACACACGCACACACCCACACAAACACACCCTCATAACTCAGAAGGACACACATCCATGATTGATGTCCGCTGTCACAGTGGGCTGTGAGTCACAGGTTAAAGGTCATTGTATAAGCATCACACACTGCAGCTAAACTGGGTCACGTTCTGCCAGCCTGCAGAGCACAGATTGAAACAGATGTACGACAGATGTATCACTACAGTATCTGACTGGGGCTGCAGTTCAGTAAATTCAGATAGCAGTGTCTCCACATTGCACTTT
Source organism: Oncorhynchus masou masou (assembly GCF_036934945.1). Classification (NCBI taxonomy): domain Eukaryota; kingdom Metazoa; phylum Chordata; class Actinopteri; order Salmoniformes; family Salmonidae; genus Oncorhynchus; species Oncorhynchus masou. Next base: position 67,172,232 of record NC_088223.1, read on the forward strand.
CAGAAGTGTGTTTGATTTGAAAAGCAGTGTGCCCAGCATTGGAGGGAGTTGAGTTGATTTATTTAGTTATTATAACCTATAATTTGGGTCAGTTATTATAACCTACAACTTGGGTCAGTTATTAAAACCTATAACTTGGGCAATTATTATAACCTATAACTTGGGTCTGTTATTATAACCTATAACTTGGTCAGTTATTATAACCTATAACTTGGGTCTGTTATTATAACCTATAACTTGGTCGGTTATTATAACCTGTAACTTGGTCGGTTATTATAACCTATAACTTGGTCAGTTATTATAACCTCTAACTTGGGTCTGTTATTATAACCTATAACTTTGGGTCTGTTATTATAACCTATAACTTGGGTCAGTTATTATAACCTATAACTTGGGTCTGTTATTATAACCTATAACTTGGGTCGGTTATTATAACCTATAACTTGGGTCGGTTATTATAACCTATAACTTGGGTCTGTTATTATAACCTATAACTTGGGTCAGTTACTATAACCTATAACTTGGGTCTGTTATTATAACCTATAACTTGGGTCTGTTATTATAACCTATAACTTGGGTCTGTTATTATCACCTATAACTTGGGTCTGTTATTATAACCTATAACTTGGGTCAGTTATTATAACCTATAACTTGGGTCTGTTATTATAACCTATATCTTGGGTCTGTTATTATAACCTATATCTTGGGTCTGTTATTATAACCTATAACTTGCAGCTATGTTGTTAAGGCTTTTGGCAAGCAGATTATTGATGAAAGGGAGATAAATATCTGTCATCCACTGAACAGGAGCCAAGAAATAGAAGTTTCACTCCCTCTCTCCTCTAGTAAGTATGTAGTGAATGCTGTGTTCTCCTTATGATGAGAGGATGTGGGAAAGAGAGTGTTCAAAAAGAAGGAGAACAGCATTCAGATCTCTGTCACCACCCCTAGGCTTCCACCTAATAAACAGTAGTACCCCAAAGACATGCTGAAAACAGTATGGTATGCTCCAAAGAGATACAGAAAATTAGGTCAAATTGACAGATTCTCAACAGAAAGGTCCTCAACAGATATTATGGGTGCTATAGTTATTTCTGCTCCAAGTCCTCCTTGTGGTGGTGAACAGCGCATTCCATCCCTTCTGTAAAACATTCTAACTGAAGCACCACTGCGATGATGACTGACAGCTGGCACATGTACATTATACACATTAGCACTGATGTCAGATGTCAGTAATGACAGCATCATCAAGCACAGGTGCAGCTCAGCTTTAAACCACAGGGGCCTCGCATGCATGGGTGCACACACTCCCACACACACACGCTCAAACACTCACACACACACTCCATAGCCGTGTTGCTGTAATGCAGAGTTTAGTAAGAGTAGTAGTGATAGTTTCATTTTCATGTTTGGGAGGAGAGAGGACATCTGCATAGCAGCTCTGCCCAGGGGAGGGTTGACACAGCAGGCTGCTGCCTCTTCAGCACTATCACACTGGAAGACAAGAACACAGTGTGTGAGAGTGCGTGCGAGCCTCCGCTAATTCCCTCAGTGAAAAGAGCGAGAGAGAGAGTTGTTAAAGACAGTACAGTAACTCACTGAGGGATTTCATCTGATCCGTTTGGATAACAAGCACTGCAGGACACACTGCTATACTGTAACACTGGGGCCAGGGTGGGACTCGGAGTCTTCAAAGAGGAGAAACGCCTCAACATATCTATCTCATAGCTGTAGTTGGGTGGAAGTTAGCTTGATTGCAATTTGTAATACAGTTGAGAATGATGCTCCAACTGGTTAATCAAAATACTCTTGGTTTCTGTTATGACAATTTTTGGTTGGGTGCTTGTCTGAGTCAAGAACCAACAAGAGAAATTAACTGAAAGCTTGAGGATTTTCATTCAATTATATGATATTGTATTGTTGTTTGGTATAAGCTTTGTGGTAAACATGCTAACCAAGGCAAATGTAATTACATCATGCCTGTATCCCCTAAACCAGTTGAGATTAAGACGGAGCATGTGCAGTGACTGCCTGAGGCTCCATCAGAGTGTGACGTGTCTTCAGTGCTGAACAGAAGAACCACACAATGAGAATCACACAGAGTCACTGTTCTGTCACAATACTCTGTCTTATAGCCCTCTCTTTATGAGACATGAGATTGCCTTTCCCATGAAACTGAATTCAAATGACTGATTAGAATAACGGGGAGGTTTGAAGCTGGAGCAGGACAGGCAAAGATCAGTCACCTCTATTGCAGTTGTGAAAAACCATTCCTGAGAATGTGTGAGTGCATGTTTAAGGGTGGGTGGCATCCTCTGTTTTCCCAGCTCTCCACTGCCTTACTGTGAAGAATATCATATGGTTCCGGCACACACATGCACACAAGTCACAGAGCCGTCCTCCAGTGGACCGAGCCCACTAACAAAAACAGTCCAATAAAATATGTATGGAGGGAGAAGAAAAATCTCACCACCCTCGCAAATAAAATATGGCCCCTCCCTGTTACGTTAAAACATTCATGGAGAATGCTTACCACGTGCTACACTATATATACCAGGACCCTGAACCCCAGCAGCACCAAATGGAAGCGTTGTGCTGCTTTAGCCAGTGAAGGTTGAGCGAGTTCACAGTCTAATCCTGGACTTCACCCATGGGAATTCATAGCTGGGAAAGGAAAGAGCAGGGACGTTTTTACCTCTAAAATGCTTTTTATGGATCTGCTGTGTGTGTGTGTGTGTGTGTGTGTGTGTGTGTGTGTGTGTGTGTGTGTGTGTGTGTGTGTGTGTGTGTGTGTGTGTGTGTGTGTGTGTGTGTGTGTGTGTGTGTGTGTGTGTGTGTGTGTGTGTGTGTGTGTGTGTGTGTGTGTGTGAGAGGATGGGAGCTCACACCCTGAAGGACCTGTGAGGAGAGCTAAATCCTCACACACACACACATGCATACATGCAGACACACTGACACACTGGACTACCACTGTCTTGAAAGCTATTGTGTCTTACAATAATGTTATCAATAAAACATTACAATACGGTGCAGAGCATTCAACTCTACTGCTGGGGGGCAAGGAGACCCCCAGCTCCACTAAAACCATTGACAATTGAGTGCCGTTTTCAAGGAATTGTTAAATAAATGATAACTATTTGGTTGTAATATCATCAACTCTTGAAGAACATATTCAGAACTACTAATTTGAGATTATTCCACATGTAGCCCTGTAATCAGAGTTGTACAGCTCGTAACTGAAAGCATATCATGATCAGTAAACATCAGTTGATCATGTCATTTCAGGTAGCCTCACGATATCTCTCAATATTAGCTACCATTAATTGGATATTTGAGTGATATAAAAGTGAACTGTACGTGACAAGTATGAGGGGTTTAGGTTAATTTCCCATCCTTTATGGACTCTGATTGTCAAGCAGCAGAAAGGCATATTAGCAGATGTACTGTTAGCTGATCATGTTTACTTTGCAAGCTACCGGTAGAAATGTTTTACAGTTGGTCAAACATACAGTAGTGGTAAGTAGACCTAATGTACTATTTTCTCCAACCAATTCCTAAAGTGTACATTTCCCAGCTGTCAGGTTTATATCTAAATATTGTGAAACGTATGTGATTAAACATGAAACTATTTGTGAAAAGATGTAATGTGGCTGTAACTGTTCTCGTCTGTCGAATGAGAAGCGGACCAAAATGCAGCGTGGTAGTTATTTATGTTCTTTAATAAATTAACTAGACATGAAAAAACGAACAAAACAAAGAACGTGAAAACCTATACAGCCTATCTGGTGAACACAAACACAGAGACAGGAACAATCACCCACGAAATACTCAAAGAATATGGCTGCCTAAATATGGTTCCCAATCAGAGACAACGATAAACACCTGCCTCAGATTGAGAACCACTCCAGACAGCCATAGACTATGCTAGATACCCCCACTAAGCCACACACCCAACACCTAACAACACCCCAAGACAAAACACACCACAATAAACCCATGTCACACCCCGGCCTGACCAAATAAATAAAGACAAACACAATATACTACGACCAGGGCGTGACAGAACCCCCCCACCCTAAGGTGCGGACTCCCGGACGCACACCAAAAACCATAGGGGAGGGTCCGGGTGGGCGTCTGTCCATGGTGGTGGCTCCGACGCAGGACGTGGACCCCACTCTATCAATGTCTTAGTCCCTCCTCCTCGCGTCCTTGGATAGTCCACCCTCGCCGCCGACCATGGCCTAGTAGTCCTCACCCAGAACCCCACTGGACTGAGGTGCAGCTCGGGACTGAGGCAGCTCGGGACTGAGGGGTAGCTCGGGACTGAGGGGAAGCTCGGACTGAGGGGAAGCTCGGGACTGAGGGGAAGCTCAGCACTGAGGGGAAGCTCAGCACTGAGAGGAAGCCCAGCACTGAGAGGAAGCCCAGCACTGAGAGGAAGCCCAGCACTGAGAGGAAGCTCAGGCAGGTAGTTGGATCCGGCAGATCCTGGCTGGCTGGCGGTTCTGGCAGATCCTGGCTGACTGGCGGATCTGGAAGAGTCTGGCTGACTGGCGGATCTGGAAGAGTCTGGCTGACTGGCAGATCTGGAAGAGTCTGGCTGACTGGCAGATCTGGAAGAGTCTGGCTGACTGGCAGATCTGGAAGAGTCTGGCTGACTGGCGGATTCTGGCAGACTGGCAGCTCTGGCAGCTCCTTGCAGACTGGCAGCTCCTTGCAGACTGGCAGCTCTGGCCGCTCCATGCAGACTGGCAGCTCTGGCTGCTCCATGCAGACTGACAGCTCTGGCTACTCCATGCAGACTGACAGCTCTGGCTGCTCCATGCAGACTGACAGCTCTGGCTGCGCTAAACAGGCAGGAGACTCCAGCAGCGCAGGAGTGGAGGAAGGCTCTGGCTGCGCTGAACAGGCGGGAGACTACGGCAGCGCAGGAGAGGAGGAAGGCTCTGGCTGCGCTGATCAGGCGGGAGACTCCGGCAGCGCTGAACAGGCGGGAGACTCCGGCAGCACAGGAGAGGAGGAAGGCTCAGGCAGCGCTGAACAGGCGGGATACTCCGGCAGCGCAGGAGAGGAGGAAGGCTCCGGCAGCGCTGGAGAGGCGAGGCGCACTGTAGGCCTGATGCGTGGTGCTGGCACTGGTGGTACTGGGCCGAGAACACGCACAGGAAGCCTGGTGCGGGGAGCTTCCACCGGAGGGCTGGTGTATGGAGGTGGCACAGGATGGGCTTGACCGTGAAGGCGTACTGGAGATCTTGAGAGCAGTGCTGGCACAGGACGTGCAAGGCTAGGGAGGTGCACAGGAGGCCTGGTGCGTGAGGCTGGCACCATCTTCACCAGCCGACTAACACGCACCTCAGGACGAGTATGGAGCGCTGACCCAGGTGCCATCAAATCCCTGACACGCTCCGTCGGGCGAATTCCATGCTTAAAACACCAACACAGCAACTCCCTCATTTCTCTCTCCTCCAATCTCCCCATTAACTCCTTCACAGTCTCTGCTTCGCTCACCTCCAACACCGGCTCTGGTTCTGGTCTCCTCCTTGGCTCCTCACGATAAACAGGGAGAGTTGGCTCAGGTCTGACTCCTGACTCTGCCACACTCTCCCTGAGCCCCCCCCCCCTCCAAGGAATTTTTGGGGCTGACTCTCGGGCTTCCACCCGCGTCGCCGTGCTGCCTCCTCATACCGGCGCCTCTCCGCTTTACCGCCTCCAGTTCTTCTTTGGGGCGGCGATATTCTCCAGGCTGAGCCCAGGGTCCTTCTCCGTACAATTCGTCCTCCCATGTCCATTCCTCTCTTTGTTGCTCCTGCTGTTGCTGTTGCCTGTTACCACGCCGCTTGGTCCTGTTGTGGTGGGTGATTCTGTAACGGTTCTCGTCTGTCGAATGAGAAGCGGACCAAAATGCAGCGTGGTAGTTATTCATGTTCTTTAATAAATGAACTAGACATGAAATAACGAACAAAACAAAGAACGAACGTGAAAACCTATACAGCCTATCTGGTGAACACAAACAGAGAGACAGGAACAATCACCCACAAAATACTCAAAGAATATGCCTGCCTAAATATGGTTCCCAATCAGAGACAACGATAAACACCAGACAGCCATACACCACTCCAGACAGCCATAGACTATGCTAGATACCCCCACTAAGCCACACTAAGCCACACACCCAACACCTAACAACACCCCAAGACAAAACACACCACAATAAACCCATGTCACACCCCGGCTTGACCAAATAAATAAAGACAAACACAATATACTACGACCAGGGCGTGACTGGGCGTTAATCTTCTAAATGAGAATATGAGTTTTCATATAAAGTTAATCAAATCAATGGCCCACATGAGCATAGACATTACGTCGGCGTCATGGAAATGTCCTTTTCTATTCCAGAGTATGAAACCCACCCGTGACGAAATGTATATTTTAATGCCAAGAGACCCACGGTAAGCCGGAAGTCCCGAATGGATAAGAAGTAAGAGAATGCCGGGACGTCGTCCCCATGTTGGAATGGCTACAATTCCATAGGCCACGGAGACCATACAGCTGTAGTTTGGCTACACGGCTGGAAATGGTTAAACTCTGAGACTATTGATCACTACAGAATAAGAGTAAATTTTAGTATAATTACGAGTTTGCAGCTAGAAATTACGTTAGTCTTGAACGAGAATACAGACAACCGCCGAAGCATCCATTCTATGAGAACATTTACGAATAGTACTCTGCAGTACCCATTCTAACCACCTACAACCACGAGAGACGTGACTTCTGGGAAAGTTAACCAGAGACTCTTGTCAGGACCCGGTTACGAACCTGGGTCTCCGGAGTGAGAAACAGTCACTTAACCAACTGAGCCACGAATAGTCAGCAGAACCCAGAAGATGAGGCAGACACAGCAGTACTTAAGACGGTGTATTTAATAAAGTAAAAAGGAGAAGTCCTTCAATACAAAAATGGCAAATCCAAAAGGTGGTAGGAATAGCACAAAAAAGCCTCAAGAGATACTCGAAAACAAAAACAGAATTCCACAAGAGCATCCACCGGAATCGACAAGAATACACAGAACACTAGGGCTGGGTGCTAACATACAAACACAGAGCACAGAACTGAGGGAAACTAAGGGTTTAAATACAATCAGGGGAAACGAGGCACAGGTGCAAATAATAATGGGGAACAAGGGAAAAAACATAAGGTCAAAAAGCACAATGGGGGCATCTAGTGACCAAAACCCGGAACAACCCTGGCCAAATCCTGACAGAATCCCCCCTAGGAACGGCTCCTGACGTTCCTACCAGCTATCTCAGGGTGGAGGGCCCTGAACTGACGAATGAGGTCAGGGTCAGGATGTCTTTGGCAGGAACCCAGGAGCGCTCCTCGGGACCGTAGCCTTCCCAGTCCACCAGATACTGCCAGGACCGCTGCACCCGGCGGGAATCCAGTATCCGATGGACGGTATAAGCCGGCTGGCCTCCAATGACACGAGGTGGAGGGGGAGGTCTGTCTGCCGGGACAAGGGGAGAAAAAACAACAGGTTTTAACAATGAAATGTGAAATTTGGGATTAATCTTAAGGGATCTGGGTAAGTGTAGGCGATAAGAAACTGGGTTAACTCTCCTGGCAACCTTGAAGGGGCCGATGTATTTTTGGGACAGCTTGCGAGACTCCACCCGTAGAGGTAAGTCTCTTGTGGAGAGCCAGACTCTCTGGCCGGGGCGCAGGGTAGGCCCGGGACGGCGACGTCTGTTGCCTTGTTGTTGGTACCTCTGTGAGGAACGCATAAGATTAAGACGGGTCTTCCTCCACATAAGCCGACAGCGTCTGACGAACTTCAAGGCTGAAGGCACTCTGACTTCTGCCTCCTGGTCCGGGAACAATGGAGGAGCATAGCCAAACTGACACTCGTGCGGGGACATACCAGTGGAGGAGGAGCGCAAGGTGTTGTGCGCGTATTCGGCCCAAACAATAAAGGATGACCATGTGGACGGGTTGTCACGAGTCATACATCGGAGGGTGGTTTCCAGCTCTTGATTCATCCTCTCTGTTTGGCCGTTGGACTCCGGATGGTACCCTGAAGATAGACTGGCAGAAGCCCCCATGAGTTGAAGCCCCCATCAGAAACCATATCTTGAGGAATGCCGAAGACTCGGAACACATGATTAATTACCAACTCAGCCGTTTCCTTGGCAGAAGGTAACTTAGTCAGAGGGACGAACCTGGCCGCCTTTGAAAACCTGTCGATTATGACTAGGATAGTAGTATTGCCATGGGATGGAGGAAGTCCAGTAATAAAGTCCAATGAGATATGGGACCAGGGTCTGTGGGGAACAGGTAAAGGGTGAAGGAGTCCTTGAGGGCGGAGGTGAGAAGATTTGCCCTGGCAGCACATGGGACAGGCATTGACGAAAGTGGCAACGTCTTCTCTTATGGTAGGCCACCAGAACTTACGCTGGATGAACTCCAAGGTGCGACCTACGCCCGGATGACAGGTGAGGCGAGAGGAGTGCCCCCACAGAAGGACCTGAGTCCTCACTGCCTTGGGGACAAACAACCGATTGGCAGGACCTCCTTTCGGGTCCGGTTCGCTAGCTTGAGCACGTCTCACGGTATCCTCAACTTGCCACGAGATCGGAGCCACAATCTTAGCAGCAGGAAGGACAGGCATGTCCGTGTCATCTCGAATGGCAGGAGCGTAGACTCGGGACAGGGCATCCGGTTTGAGATTCTTCGACCCGGGCCGATAGGTGAGGATAAACTGGAATCGATTGAAGAAAAGAGACCATCTAGCTTGTCTAGAGTTCAACCGCTTCGCCTGCTGGATATACTCCAGATTTTTGTGGTCCGTAAGCACTTGAAACGGGTGAGAAGCCCCCTCGAGCCAGTGTCTCCATTCCTTCAATGCCATCTTAACCGCTAGGAGTTCACGATCCCCCACATCGTAGTTCCTCTCAGTCGGGGTAAGCCGGTGTGAGAAGAAAGCGCACGGATGAAGCTTCTCGTCTTCACCCCTCTGAGACAGGACAGCTCCAACACCAACCTCTGATGCGTCTACCTCCACCACAAATGGTTCATCCGTAGTCGGTAGTATCAGGATGGGAGCAGAGAGAACGCGCTGCTTGAGTCCTTGGAAGGCCGTCTCAGCTTCTCTTCCCCACAAAAACCTTGCATTGCCACCCTTGGTTAAAGCTGAGAGAGGGGCTGCCACCAAGCTGAAGTTCTTGATGAACTTGCGGTAAAAGTTTGTGAAGCCCAGGAAACGCTGAACTTCCTTAACGGATTTGGGGGTGGGCCAATCCGCTACCGCCCCTACCTTCCTGGGGTCCATTTGGACTCGACCGGGTTCCACTACAAATCCCAGGAATTGTACTCGGGATGAATGGAATTCACATTTTTCCGGCTTAACGTACAGATGGCTGTCCAGGAGGCGTTTGAGTACTTGTCTGACATGCTTAGTGTGTTCTTGAAGGGAGCTCGAAAAGATGAGGATGTCATCCAAGTAAACGAACACAAATATGTTAAGCATATCCCTAAGCACATCGTTTATGAGCGCTTGGAACACCGCTGGGGCGTTGGTCAGGCCGAAGGGCATCACCAAGTATTCATAGTGACCAGTAGGCGTGTTGAAAGCGGTCTTCCACTCGTCACCAGGTCTGATCCGCACAAGATGGTATGCGTTCCGCAGGTCAAGCTTAGTGAAAACAACTGCTTCCTGGAGCAGCTCGAAGGCTGTGGCCATAAGGGGTAGCGGGTAACGGTTACGGACGGTTATGGCATTGAGTCCCCGGTAGTCGATGCAGGACGTAATCCACCGTCTTTCTTGGCCACAAAGAAAAACCCTGCTCCCGCCGGGGAGGTGGATGGACGCATGAGGCCTGCTTCCAGAGCGTCCTTGATGTAGGTATCCATAGCAGCTCGTTCGGGTGGAGATAGGGAAAAGATCCGACCCCTGGGGGGCAAGTGCCCGGAAACAGGTCGATGGGGCAATCGTAAGGTCTATGGGGTGGTAGCATGGTGGCCCTCTGTTTGCTAAACACCAGTTTGAGGTCATGGTAACACTCGGGAACTCGGGTCAGGTCGATGGATTCTAAAGACTCGGGAGTAGAACTCGGGAATTCTGGAAAATACAAGTAGCTTGGCACGTAGGACCCCACTGCTTGATAGTGCCCACAGACCAGTCGATGTGAGGGTTATGGTTGTGAAGCCAGGGGTATCCAAGGACGAGAGGGAACTTGGAACAGGAGATCAAATGAAAGTTCATCAATTCCTGGTGTTGTGAAACTGAAAGTCGCAAGGAGGTAGTGACATGAGTGACAAGTCCAGATCCCAAAGGGCTTCCATCCAATGTAGTGACCCTCATGGGTTCACTTAGAGGTTCAGAGGGAACGCCATTCTCCTTCGCCCAGACACCATCCATGAAGTTACCTGCGGCTCCAGAGTCTACCAAGGCTTGAAGGTGAAGCTTGTGGTTGTCCCAGGAGAGGGTGACTGGAATGAGCAGACGGGAGTTGGACGGATGGGAGGAGGTTATGTTTCCCGTTACAGTTCCCCCGGTCTGTACGAGACAGAGCGTTTCCCTGGAGCCCGGGACACGTGGAACAGAAATGGCCCGGTTTGCCGCAATATAGACAGCGTCGCTCCCTCATCCGGCGGTCTCTCTCAGCCTGGGAGATGCGTCCAATCTGCATGGGTTCCGATGGAGCCAGCGAGGATAAAGGTGGGGACTCGGAGCTGGGACTGATAGGGGCTAGAGGTCTACGGTTGAGTTCTCTCTCTCTCAGACGCTGGTCAATGCGTGAGGCCAACTTGATCAGGGACTCGAGATTGTCCGGTGGTTCCCGAGTGGCCAGTTCATCTTGGATAGTGTCGGAAAGGCCTTTCAGAAAGCACACCGTGAGCGCCTCGTTGTTCCAGCCACTTGCTGCTGCCACCGTGCGGAACTGGATGGCATAGTCCGTCACGCTGCGCCAACCTTGGTGGAGAGTCAGGAGCTGTTTGGCTGAGTCAGAACCACTGCTTGGGCCTTGAAACACTCGTTTGAATTCCTCAGCAAAGGCAGAGTAGCTGGCACAGCAGGAACTATGGGCATCCCACACAGCAGTAGCCCAGGCCAGGGCTTTTTCCGACAGCAGGGTGATGATATAAGCGATCTTAGACCGGTCGGTGGGAAACGACGAGGGTTGTAGCTCAAAGGAGAGAGAACATTGGGTGAGAAACCCTTTACAAGCACTTGGATCACCTGAGAACCGTTGGGGAGGTGGAAGACGAGGTTCAGCCAGGGGGTTAACTGCCATGGGTACGTGAATCTGAGGTACTGGGACGGGAACTGTTGCCGGGGTAAGACGATCAGATATTTGCTTAATGGAAGTCAGCATCTCCGACAGAAGATGACAATGTCTAGCCATTAAGGCCTCTTGCTGAACCAGGGCGGCTTCGTGGCGTTGGACAGTCTCCTGGTGGTGGGACAGCATGGCAAAAAAGGTCCTGGGAACTGGCTGCCTCTGGGTTCATTTTTGGCTCTGTGTTTCTGTCAGGACCCGGTTACGAACCTGGGTCTCCGGAGTGAGAAACAGTCACTTAACCAACTGAGCCACGAATAGTCAGCAGAACCCAGAAGATGAGGCAGACACAGCAGTACTTAAGACGGTGTATTTAATAAAGTAAAAAGGAGAAGTCCTTCAATACAAAAATGGCAAATCCAAAAGGTGGTAGGAATAGCACAAAAAAGCCTCAAGAGATACTCAAAAACAAAAACAGAATTCCACAAGAGCATCCACCGGAATCGACAAGAATACACAGAACACTAGGGCTGGGTGCTAACATACAAACACAGAGCACAGAACTGAGGGAAACTAAGGGTTTAAATACAATCAGGGGAAACGAGGCACAGGTGCAAATAATAATGGGGAACAAGGGAAAAAACATAAGGTCAAAAAGCACAATGGGGGCATCTAGTGACCAAAACCCGGAACAACCCTGGCCAAATCCTGACAACTCTGATGAACTCTACAGGACGATCGAGCATTCCAACAGATACGACAACAACAACATACGGGCGTAAATATATAAATGAGTGGCCGTTCATGTGCAAAGGATTAGCATTTCAATTAATATCATTATAGACTGTGTGTAGTGAATCCATTTAATCTTTCCCGCTCTTTCTCAGTCCCAACCTCTTTCTTTTGTCTACCAAGCCGAGATATCGGCTTAGACCACTATGGGCTTTTCTATCATTGTTAGTTACCAATACAGTGGGGCAAAAAAGTATTTAGTCAGCCACCAATTGTGCAAGTTCTCTCACTTAAAAAGATGAGAGAGGTCTGTAATTTTCATCATAGGTACACTTCAACTATGACAGACAAAATGAGAAAAAAAATCCAGAAAATCACATTGTAGGATTTTTAATTAATTAATTTGCAAATTATGGTGGAAAATAAGCCCTGAGCTGACAAAGTACAAATGTGTCGTTCTGCCCCTGAACAGGCAGTTAACCCACTGTTCCTAGGCCGTCATTTAAAATAAGAATTTGTTCTTAACTGAGTTGCCTAGTTTACAGTTTTTTTCGATTGCTAAACGACAGTGGGCACAACTGGAGTCACATGTGCAAAACTCTAACTACAGTCTGCACTACCAACAGTCACCTGCGCTAAACAGTTCACATCACCTGCAAAACTCATTCCAAGCAACACAACTCTTAACACATGGCTCAAAACACGCTCAGTGCAGCCAAACACTATGCACAACCCTCACTGAGATAACACACACTGTCACTCAGAACACACTGAGAGTAAAAACACTAGCATCAAACACCAATACAGAAAATACAAACTTTTCATCTTTACAGTTTGAACAATTTCAGTGACTTCATACAAAGTAATATTTTCTTCAAAGAAAAGAGTGACATTCTTTCACATGATTTATTAAATTTTTTAGAACATAACAATTCTTTAAGGTAAATGAAAATTAGCAGTTTGCTTCAATAGTCTGTAGTAATTTACGGAATTACAGTAATGAGAAAAAAAAGGTATAAATTAAAAGTACATACCGTAATTCGAACAAATAATTGAGGGGCTAATCCTGCCTCTCTCTAGCATCAGGCCACTGGTTTTCTTCAACATCACATCTAATATTTTCTCTTGCCATGCACCTGGGGAAGAACCTTCTGGAGTGCCTTATCCATCCCTGGCAGTCTTCTGGACTCGTGTCCTCACATCCGGCACGCATGGCTTCCAAAAGAGACATTTGGTCATGTGGGTGGTGACCAAACACTTTCCACCTCCAGGCAGAGAAAAACTCCTCTATTGGGTTGAGGAAGGGTGAATATGCAGGCAGGTATAAAACCATAAATCTGTGATGTGCTGCAAACCAATCTGTGACAGCTGCAGAGTGGTGAAAAGCAACGTTATCGCAAACTATGACAAAAACTTGTGGGTTTCTTACTGGCTCCCCCTGTTCTGCTGGCACTAGCTGAGCATAGAGCTGATCTAGGAAAGCTATAAGCCTTTCTGTGTTGTATGGGCCAATGAGTGGTGTGTTGAGAAGCAAACCATCATTGGCCATTGCAGCACACATGGTGATATTTCCCCCCCTTTGGCCTAGAACCTCCACAGTGGCCCTTTGACCTAAAACATTCCTTCCTCTGCGCCGTGTTTTGGCAAGGTTAAATCCAGCTTCATTGATAAATACAAATGAATGTGGTCTTTCCAGTGCTTCCACCTCCATTACTCTCTGAAAAACAGTAAGTGCACAGTTTTACTGTAGAAATGCTAGTGTTTTTTTTACTGTAGATATTTTGTATAGCTGTGTACGTAACCTCAGACGTCTTACCTGGACATATTGGTATCTTTGCTCTTTTACCCGTTCACTGTTTCTCTCGAACGGTACAGTGTATAACTGTTTCATTGTAACTTGGTGTTTCTTTAGGACTCGAGCAATAGTTGTTGTGCTGACAGAATTAACATTTTCAAATATATCATTATCAGCCATCACTCTATCTTGAATCTCCCACAGTTTTATTGCATTGTTGACAACAACCATGTCAACAAAAGCATTTTCTGCGCCTCTGAAAATATTTTTCCTCTTCCCCCTGTTGGGGGCAGCTTTTGGGTCCTGTTGTAAAAATATATTTTACAGTCAAACTTACTGTAATATATATCTGTGTAAATATTCTATAATTGCAATACAAAATAGATTCCTGTAATGTTTACATTTACTGTAAGGATGTAACTCTCACCTGTTTGTATGATGGAAAATTCGCAATACAGATGCCACTGTGGATCTTTGCAGATTGGGTTGCACCCTCAACCCTGCCTCTCTCAATGAGAGACCATGGTTCACGACATGGTCTATAAGTGTAGCCCTTATTTCATCTGAAATAACAGCTCTTTGTCTTCTTTGTCTTCCTCCACGCATCCGCCCTCTCCCTGCCACCCTTCTCCCTCCACGAACCCATCTTCCTTGTTCCATTTCCATAATGAGTCTTTCTGAGCTCTACCTATATATACTGTAATATGTGTGACACCTGCTTAGCCTTTCAGCTGAAATTGCAATCAACAGTGTTTGAAAGGCACAAGGCTGAAATCTATTCCGTTTTGAATGTGTGGTTCACAGTTTTGACAGCAGTGTGTTAGCATTTGAACAAAGTGCTGTAAATCCACAGTGTTGTGCAGGTTGTGGTTAAAGTCATGGGGTAAGTGTGTAGAGTTTTGAAAACTGTGTTCAAGCAATGAAAAACGAACTAGAGTTTGGTCCGCATGAACTGCTGCTGTGCAGACTGTAGTTAGAGTTTTGCACATGTGACTCCAGTTGTGTCCACTGTCGTTTAGCAATCGAAAAAAACTGTAATAAAGGTAAAATAAAAAAAATTAATAAGAGACTGTTTTGATAAGATAGAAAAATATCTGAAGAGTCGATTTCTCGAAATATTCTATAAACATTTTCCTGTGGTGCCCCGACTTCCGAGTTAATTAAAGTTTACATGATTAGTTTAATCACGTAATAATAATGATTACACAAAGAGAATTGATTTGATAAAATAACAGTCTTCACATTTAATGATAGTCCAGACACGACACCACTATCACACTCGTTAAACAAAACAGAAAACACACCTTTATAAAATAGTGATAATATGCACAGCATAATGAAGCCATTGTTGCCACTCTAGTGTTATCAGTCCTTTAGATATCACACATACACACACACACACACACACACACACACACACACACACACACACACACACACACACACACACACACACACACACACACACACACACACACACACACACACACAGTAGGGCCTGGGGAAACAAACATACACACACTCTTCTGATCTCAGTTGTTCTACGGCTTTGTGCACTCTCCAAAAAAAATGTTTTATCAAGACGAGACACAACCTCGAAACTGAACAAAGAAACCAAAGCTTCTGCATTGTTACAATGTATTGTGTAGTGATACGCCGACTAGACCCTAACAGTGAGAGCTATACAGTGTATATTACACAGGCAGATGCTGCCTGGCCTAAAATAGCTGCAAACAGATGTGGGGTCTTAAATTGATCGCCCTGTTACAGGAGAACGTTCCTGCAATGGAGACATTTTTTAACTTGTAGTGTATTTGAGCTTTAAAAAGGCATCTGAAGTTTGTAATTTCCACTTTGAAATCCCACATCAGCACTGCCTGGGCTCTTTGTCAAGCGCTCTTCAGAGATCTGAGTCTTCTTAATCCAAATCAGCATCGATCTGACCTGCAGTCTGGGTGGACACAGCCCATGTCGAGGTTGGAGAGGTATGAAGTGTTCAAAGAGGTTGGTGGCAGGTCTTTTAAAAGGCCATTTGCCCGAGCATAGGAACTAAGCTCTCGATTTTGTCAATAGGTTTTGGTTGCAATCCAACCTAACGAATGAATATAGCTACTAATTATCCTGTGGTAAATAGTACTTCCCTGGCTTTATGTCAAGCTATACGTCAAGCTATACGAACAAGAATCACTGCTGTTGAGCTGACACTAAATAAATGAGAAGGGAAAAGTAAATAAACATTTTCTCATCATTTCAAACTAGAAGCAGATCTAATCTTACAAAGCTAAATTTGATCGGTTAATATAACACGAAGCTAGCACCAGTTAGCCGTAAGCCAGGCCATCTGGCTTGGATTCTCTGTCGACACGGCTCCCCGCCGCACCACTACGACTGGTCTGCCGACGAATACTCCATCCGCTGTGCCTTCATCCGGCCTCCGTCGGAGCAGACGCTACTAACTTTAAACGCCGTGTCGCTAGCGTAGTGGGGCTCCCCTGTTCCATCTACTGTTGCCCCCTGGACACTATGATCACTTGGCTACAAAGCTGATGCCTGCTGGACTGTCCATTAATCACGGTACTCCAATATGTTTATTTATTTTTTATCTGTCAGCCCCAGCCGTGAACTCAGGCTCTGTGTGTAGTTAATCCGACCCTCTCTCACCTGTTGTTTTAGCTAGCTCTCCCAATCAACACCTGTGATTACTTTATGCCTTGCTGTATGTCTCTCTCAAATGTCAATATGCCTTGTATACTGTTGTTCAGGTTAGTTATCATTGTTGTAGTTTACAATGGACCCCCTAGTTCCACTCTTCATACCTCTGATACCTCCTTTGTCCCACCTCCCACACATGCAGTGACCTCACCGTATACAACCAGCATGTGCAGAGACACAACCTCTCTTATCATCACCCAGTGCCTGGGCTTACCTCCGCTGTACCCGCACCCCACCATACCCCTGTCTGTGCATTATGCCCTGAATATATTCTACCACGCCCAGAAATCTGCTCCTTTTATTCTTGCCCCAACGCTCTAGGAGACCAGCTTTGATAGCCTTTAGCCGCACCCTCATACTACTACTCCTCTGTTCCGTGGGTGATGTGGAGGTAAACCCAGGCCCTGCATGTCCCCAGGCACCCTCATTTGTTGACTTCTGTGGTCGAAAAAGCCTTGGTTTCATGCAGGTCAACATCAGAAGCCTCCTCCCTAAGTTTGTTTTACTCACTGGTTTAGCACACTCTGCCAACCCTGATGTCCTTGCTGTGTCTGAATCCTGGCTTAGGGAGGCCACCAAAAATTCAGAGATTTCCATACCCAACTATAACATTTTCCGTCAAGATAGAACTGCCAAAGGGGGAGGAGTTGCAGTCTACTGCAGAGATAGCCTGCAAAGTAATGTTATACTTTCCAGGTCCATACCCAAACAGTTTGAACTTCTAATTTTAAAAATTAATCTCTCCAGAAATAAGTCTCTCACTGTTGCCGCCTGCTACCGACCCCCCTCAGCTTCCAGCTGTGCCCTGGACACCATTTGTGAATTGATCGCCCCCCATCTAGCTTCAGAGTTTGTTCTGTTAGGTGACCTAAACTGGGATATGCTTAACACCCCGGCAGTCCTCTAAGCTAGAAGCCCTCAATCTCACACAAATCATCAAGGAACCCACCAGGTACAACCCTAAATCTGAACCAAGGGCACCCTCATAGGCATTATCCTGACCAACTGGCCCTCCAAATACACCTCCGCTGTCTTCAATCAGGATCTCAGCGATCACTGCCTCATTGCCTGTATCCGCTATGGGTCCGCAGTCAAACGACCACCCCTAATCACTGTCAAACGCTCCCTAAAACACTTCTGTGAGCAGGCCTTTCTAATCAACCTGGCCCGGGTATCCTGGAAGGATATTGACCTCATCCCGTCAGTTGAGGATGCCTGGTCATTCTTTAAAAGTAACTTCCTAACAATTTTAGATAAGCATGCTCCGTTCAAAAAATGCAGAACTAAGAACAGATATAGTCCCTGGTTCACTCCAGACCTGACTGCCCTCGACCAGCACAAAAAAATTCTGTGGCGGACTGCAATAGCATCGAATAGTCCCCGCGATATGCAACTGTTCAGGGAAGTCAGGAACCAATACACGCAGTCAGTCAGGAAAGCAAATGCTAGCTTCTTCAAACAGAAATTTGTATTCTGTAGCTCTAACTCCAAAACGTTCTGGGACACTGTAAAGTCCATGGAGAACAAGAGCACCTCCTCCTAGCTGCCCACTGCACTGAGGCTAGGTAACACGGTCACCACCGGTAAATCCATGATAATCGAAAACTTCAACAAGCATTTCTCGACGGCTGGCCATGCCTTCCTCCTGGCTACTCCAACCTCGGCCAACAGCTCCACCCCCCCCGCAGCTACTCGCCCAAGCCTCCCGGCTTCTCCTTTACCCAAATGTTCTGAAAGAGCTGCAAAACCTGGACCCGTACAAATCAGCTGGGCTTGACAATCTGGACCCTCTATTTCTGAAACTATCTGCCGCCATTGTCGCAACCCCTATTAC
This sequence comes from Oncorhynchus masou masou, assembly GCF_036934945.1. Taxonomy (NCBI): domain Eukaryota; kingdom Metazoa; phylum Chordata; class Actinopteri; order Salmoniformes; family Salmonidae; genus Oncorhynchus; species Oncorhynchus masou. Next base: position 67,190,584 of record NC_088223.1, read on the forward strand.
CAGCCTGTTCAACCTCTCTTTCATATCGTCTGAGATCCCCAAGGACTGGACAGCTGCCGCGGTCATCCCCCTCTTCAAAGGGGGAGACACCTTGGACCCAAACTGTTACAGACCTATATCCATCCTGCCCTTCCTATCTAAGGTCTTCGAAAGCCAAGTCAACAAACAGATCACTGACCATCTCGAATCCCACCGTACCTTCTCCGCTGTGCAATCCTGTTTCCGAGCCGGTCACGGGTGCACCTCAGCCACGCTAAAGGTACTAAACGATATCATAACCGCCATCGATAAAAGACAGTACTGTGCAGCCGTCTTCATCGACCTTGCCAAGGCTTTCGACTCTGTCAATCACCATATATTCTTATCGGCAGACTCAGTAGCCTCGGTTTTTATAATGACTGCTTTGCCTGGTTCTCCAACTACTTTGCAGACAGAGTTTAGTGTGTCAAATCGGAGGGCATGTTGTCCGGTCCTCTGGCAGTCTCTATGGGGGTGCCACAGAGTTCAATTCTCGGGCCGATTATTTACTCTGTATATATCAATGATGTTGCTCTTGCTGCGGGCGATTCCCTGATCCACCTCTACGCAGACTGTTCTGTATGCTTCTGTATACTTCTGGCCCTTCCTTGGACACTGTGCTATCTAACCTCCAAATGAGCTTCAATGCCATACAACACTCCTTCCGTGGCCTCCAACTGCTCTTAAATGCTAGTAAAACCAAACGCTGCCTGCACCCGCACGCCCGACTAGCATCACCACCCTGGATGGTTCCGACCTAGAATATGTGGACATCTATAAGTACCTAGGTGTCTGGCTAGACTGTAAACTCTCCTTCCAGACTCATATCAAACATCTCCAATCCAAAATCAAATCTAGAATCGGCTTTCTATTTAGCAACAAAGCCTCCTTCACTCACGCCGCCAAACTTACCCTACTAAAACTGACTATCCTACCGATCCTCGACTTCGGCGATGTCATCTACAAAATGGCTTCCAATACTCTACTCAGCAAACTGGATGCAGTTTATCACAGTGCCATCCACTTTGTCACTAAAGCACCTTATACCACCCACCACTGCGACCTGTATGCTCTAGTCGGCTGGCCCTCGCTACATATTCGTCGCCAGACCCACTGGCTCCAGGTCATCTACAAGTCCATGCTAGGTAAAGCTCCGCCTTATCTCAGTTCACTGGTCACGATGGCAACACCCACCCGTAGCATGCACTCCAGCAGGTGTATCACACTGATCATCCCTAAAGCCAACACCTCATTCGGCCGTCTTTCCTTCCAGTTCTCTGTTGCCTGTGACTGGAACGAATTGCAAAAATCGTTGAAGTTGGAGACTTTCATCTCTCTCACCAACTTTAAACATCTGCTATCTGAGCAGCTAACCGAGCAGCTAATAGTCCATCGGTAAATAGCCCACCCAATTTACCTACCTCATCCCCATACTGTTTTTATTTTATTTACTTTTCTGCTCTTTTGCACACCAGTATCTCTACCTGCACATGTTCATCTGATCATTTATCACTCCAGTGTTAATCTGCTAAATTGTAATTATTCACTCCTATGGCCTATTTATTGCCTACCTCCTCATGCCTTTTGCACACAATGCATATAGATTTTTTTTCTACTATGTTATTGACTTGTTTATTGTTTACTCCATGTGTAACTCTGTGTTGCTGTCTGTTCACACTGCTATGCTTTATCTTGGCCAGGTCGCAGTTGTAACTGAGAACTTGTTCTCAACCAGCCTACCTGGTTAAATAAAGGTGAAATAGAAATATTAAAAATATTTAAAAATTGTGGGTGTTCAATTTCACACTTTTGAAGTGTTTACATGAGAACCACCAGAAAGTGTTGAATTTACACTTTTCAAAATGTTGAACTTTTAACACCGATACTTTCCAACACCAGTGACATTCAAATGTTATACTAACTCAGTGTTAATACCTTGTATATAACCTTGTATATAACACTTTAGAATTCAATGTTTACACTAGGTCAGTGTTAAATGTACACTGTTATGGTGTTCACTGATACTTGTATTGAACGCTTTGGAATTCAATTTTCTCACTAGGTCAATGTTACATTTACACTGGTATGGTGTTCACTGATAACTTCACAGCAATTTCTCCAGTGTTAATTCAACACTGAGAGTGTTACATTTAACACTCATTCAGTGCTTATACAAATCCACAATTTCCAGTGTTAAATTAACACACTGCTAAGTTAAAAGCCTTGTTTACATATTTCCCAATGTGCCTTGCCTTCGAGTGAATTGTAGAGTTATCACCCATGACTGTATTTGTTAGTGACAGAGACATGTTTGTTGCATTCATCCATTTTTAGTGCTGTAGCCCTCACCAAGTGAGATCCTAAGTGAATATGTTATTCAATTATTTATCACAATGCAACACATAATTCATAGGGCCTTATTTTGAGGGCCTAGCTTTACCCTATACAGTGATCTAAAACTCATAGTTTACAGGAAAAATCAGGCCTGCAAGTCACATTATACTGGTTTGCAAATGATGTGTAAATTCCTGTTGGAATCCAGCCAGAGTGGGAATATCCAACATTTGGAATTTTTATTCAACCACAACCTGCATTCAGAATGTCTGCCAGGTTGGGAAAACTAAGATATGAGACTACCTTAAGCATCTAAACTGGAACAACAATTAGTATCAGTAACGGATGTAATAAATCCATATAACAGATTGGATTAGCTAAGAAAATGTTAATTAGTAGCACAAGATTAATTAATCAATCAATGCAAAAACATAGACATAGAAAGAAACAATTCTAAAAATCAAACTGCAATAGAGCATGCTGGGAAATATGATAATGATGGGCGTGGTTTTGGTTTAACACTGGTTATTAAAACTTCTTGGTGACAGGGGGGCAGTACTTTCACATCCGGATGAAATGCATGCCGAAATGCAACTGCCTGCTACTCATCCTCAGAAGATACGATATGCATATTATTCGTAGATTTGGATAGAAAACACTAAAACTGTTTGAATCATGTCTGTGAGTATAACATAACTTATTTAGCAGGCGAAACTCCGAGGACAAACCATTCAGATTTTTTTTTTGAGGTCACTCTCTTTTCAATGGGTTTTCATTGGGAATCCAGATTTCTAAGGGACCTTCTTGCCCTTCCTATCACTTCCACTAGATGTCAACAGTCTTTAGAAATTGGTTGAGGTTAATTCCTTTGTGTAATGAAGAAGTATGGCCAGCTTGAACGAGGGTAACTTGAAGTGTACTGTTAGCTAGAGGCGCTTGACCAGAAAGCATGCAACAGTTGGTTTCCTCCTGTATTGAACACAGACACCCAGTCTTCAATTTTATAGATTATAGATTTATAGATTTACGTTAAAAAATACCTAAAATTGTATTAAAAAAGTAGTTTGAAATGTTTTGGCAAAGTTTACAGGTAACTTTTGAGATATTTTGTAGTCACGTTGCGCAAGTTGGAACCGGTGTTTTTCTGGATCAAACACACCAAATAAATTGACATTTTGGATATATATCGACGGAATTAATCGAACAAAAGGACCATTTGTGATGTTTATGGGACATATTGGAGTGCCAACAAAAGAAGCGTGTCTAAGGTAAGGCGTGAATTACATTTTTATTTCTGCGTTTTTGTCGCTCCTGCAGGGTTGAAATATGCTTTGCTCTCTTTGTTTACTATGGTGCTCTCCTCAGATAATAGCATTGTTTGCTTTTTGAAATCTGACATGTTGGCTGGATTCACAACAAGTGTAGCTTTAATTTGCGATCTTGCATGTGTGATTTCATGAAAGTTAGATTTTTAATTTATTTGAATTAACGATATCCCTAATCCTTCCGACAGGGCCTTAAGTCCTAATGGGGCTCTGCTCCACTCATAGAACTGGAGTTACAACTCCGGTAATCGTTCTATATCGTGGAGCTCCGCCCCATAGGGGAGCTCTGCTCCTAGTGGGTGATCGGGGGCTATCAATATGATTGACAGCCCTCCTGTTCTCACGCGGGCTAGCAGTGGGAGAATACAGTACAGCGGTGGAAATGCATACAGGAAAATATCTGGCCACGGTTGGTGCGCGGAAGCATCTATCCCTAGTGGCAGTTCGTCCTGACCTTGTAGCGAGAACCATAGGGGACACTGCGCATTCACACATGACGCGAATAGGTCCATCTCGCCTCTCCCGAACCATTCCCATATTTGGAGAACAATGTTGGGGTGCAGCTGCCACTCATCATCTCGGGGACCCCCTCGAGACATGAGGTATACTCCAATGTTCTGATAGCCTGGAATGTGTGCTGCTGTCAATGAACAAAGGTGCTCATGAGCCCACAGCCACAATTCCTCCACCACCCAGTGGAGTGCAGGAGACCTGACTCATCCTTGGCGATTTATGTAGGCTACTGTGGTTCGGTTTTCCAACCATGTGGCGTCCCAAGGGAAGCCACACACCTCCAAACGCCCGAGCCTGACATGTCAGAAAAGCGTCTGTAAGCACCAGAATGTTGGAGGACACTACCCGAGTCTCTCCAATAGTTCAGGTCCGCTCTGAGTGAGAGGGGAACTACCAACCGACGACGGTTCCTCACCCAGTGGAACCATGGAGTGGGCAGACCTAAGAGTGTCATGACGGAATGCGCCGTCACCGCGTGAATTGGATAAAACGTTCGTAGGGCTAGCAACAAGGCAGCCAGTTGAGGATCTGAAATTCGAGCCTTCATAGTCACAGCTGTCTAGCTGTAATCCCAGGTAGACAATCTGAGGACTTTGCCAGGGCGCACTCTTTTCCCAATTCACAGCGAACCTCAGACGTGTGAGATGAATCACTGTCTGTGTTGTGTGTGCGATCGCCAGCTCTGCTGACGGGGTGAGAACCAGTAGGTTATCTAGGTAGGTTAGTAGCCTTATCCCTTGACAACGCAAAAGTTCCAATGCCGCCTCCACACATTTGGAAAAGGTGCGAGGTGCCAAGTCTTTGTTGTGGATAAATTCCAGAAGACGTTTTGTCGTAATCATTCGAAAGGGCCGTTTGGCTACGCTCTCATTGAGAGTGCGTAAATCCAATATTGGCCAATATGGTCTTTTTTGGCACTAGGAAGTAGGGCGAATATAGCCTGCTGTTCCTTTGCTCTTGGGGAACTACTGTGACTGCTTCCTTCACCAAAAGTTTCGTAATCTTTTTCACAAGAGCGGCTACTTTCTCTGACGTTTTCATCACAGTCTCCAGCACGCCCGAAAAATGGGAGGAGTTCGGTGGAATTGGATGGCATAACCCTTCTCCAGCATCCGGCTTAGCCAGGGGGAGAGGGTGCAGCTTCGCTGCCACACTGAGTAATGCTCTGAGAGCGGGAGAGCCGAAAGCTGTGGTACAGACAGTAGAAAGGACCTGTATTCCTCTACAGCCCAAGTCGCCGCTGTCCCTCGACACTGATGTGGTGGGACAGCCCAGGGTGGGCCCCCTCAAAAGGGGGAGGAAATTTTGGCGCTTTGTGTGAGAACCGGGGGTGCCGACACTTTGGTTATATGTGTAACCTTGTGGTTCCAGCCCTCGGTGAACGCAGCATGGGTCTGAGCTGCACTAACTGAGACGCCTGCCTGAGTTAGTGTGCCGTCCCCCAACAGCGATTGCGTCATCGGCCCAACATGGGGCTGTGTACGCAAGCTGCTCTTTAAGCCCTTAATCACATTACTCTTGGGGGTACAGGGTTTTTATGAGGTATTGCATAGCGGCTCATCAAGAGTGTCCGCTTTGCTGCCCTCATGCCATTTCCACAACATCCTCATGTGTGTGCTCAGCTATGCACTCATGATGGACTGTGCTACACACAGAGTGGTGAGAGGAAGAGAGAGAGAGATTGAGAGAGAAGGAACCTGAATGGTCTGAACCTGAAGTTTGTTATGGAAAAGAGGTTCTCTTGTGACAAAGGTAGATGGAACACATTCTTTATTAACAACTGACACATTGGCTCCTCCACCCCCTTTGCAGGGGTGGGGGAAGAGCAGTGGGTGCTGTCACACGAAGTGCTGAGCTCTCTCACGTCCTCTCCCCCTCGTCCCGTCATGGCCGTCGTCTCTTCTGGCTGCACCTAGGCCATCAGGGCGAGGAAATGAACATCTCTCTCACCGGTGGAGCCTCTGCCATCTCTGATGCTGCCGGAGGGGCGCAGCCCGCACCTGGTGCACCGGGTGCTGCTGCTCGACGGGCTCTCCGTCTGGCTGTAGACCCAGGTCTACTAGAGAAGGTGGAGTGAGGAGACTCTTTTGAACCTGCTCTAGGCCCTCCTGTCAATGGCAGGTGTCTATCGAGCTGCATCTTCTCCTCCTCTAGATTCCCAAAGCGTGCCGCCCGTTTCGGTCTAGAGTATGGGCCGCCCACCATCATATCCACCTCTGGGTTGGGGGGAACGAGGGGCAGTGTATTTAGACGGCTCGCGGCCCGCACATTGAGCCCTGTAGAGTCAGAGCGCAAAGAGGCCATTGCGTAGGAGAGGGCTGCTAAGAACTCTCTTCCTCACCCAAGGATGTGAAATTCCCCTCACTCTCCCTAGTGAGGGGGCCATGTCAGCCTCGGTCAGTAGACTGGATTTTTCCCGGAGAAAAACCCAGACACTTCCCAACATCTTCATCATCTCCGGAGGCGCACAGACATGAGGCTAGCACAGACATGGCGTCTTCCAGAGGGAGATCAACCCTGCAAAAACCCCACAGCTTGGGCATTCCGGGGGATCTGTGAGGTCGCCCCTAGCGTGCTGCGAATCCAAACACACGACACATAAGTTGTGTGGGTCCATAGACGCCATAGTGGAGCAGCGACTCTGTGCTCTTAATTAAAATATATTTTGGGGGTAGAAAAGGCGTGCTCATGAAGGATGACGTCGAGACCATGATATCGACGGCGTGTTCGTCCTGAGTCTTCTCTCTTCCCTTCTAGGATTCTTCAGTCCAGTCCTGTCACTGAAGATAATGGGAGGCTGATTGTGGGGAAGCATCCCCTTATATAAGTACACCTGTACTCCTATTGGCTGCAGGTGTGTGCATAATTTTCTCTCAGGCTGTTTGCTGCCCTGGCAGCAGGGTAAACCACTAGGAGCAGAGCTCCCCTATGGGACAGAGCTCCACAATATAGAAACAACACCAACTGGCATTCAGTCAGTTCAAAGTATGACAAAGTAATACCACATCAACACCAAAACTGCTTACACCAGGATATGAACACTGAAGATTTTGCTGTGTAGTGAGAGAATCGGGGGGGGGGGGGACTGACTGAGTGCTAAAACTGTGAGAGCTGTGAGACTTGTTCATTTCTAAACTACAAGGTGCGGCAAAAAATACAAAGGTTTTCAAAAGGGCAGTCGACAGGAAATCCAGGAATGTTTCCAAAGAAAATGTCTGAAAAGCCCAGTCTGCAAAAGTGTTCGAGGGGATTTTTTTCTCAGACTGGACATATTTCAGGATACTACAGTTTTCAATCTAGGAAATAAAGCAGTACTTTATTAGCCAGTCCTTTCTCCACTCTCCTCCTCTCTGTTATAGTTTACTGTATGATTCTGGGAACATCAGAAGGTGGGGAAATACCAAACCATATTTTGGTAATCCAACCAGTTGAACATATGCGTTGGTACTTAATGAATATGATGTCAGTTCAGTTGTCATTTGAGACATTCTCATCAATGACAGGATGACATAAACAGTACAGTGGAAAGTCTACACATTATAGTTATCATGTTCACATGGAATTGTTGTGCAATTTAAAAGTTTGAATATGAAATTATCTGGGAGGGGATGAAATGTGATTTTAGCTTCTAAAATGTGAAAATTGGGTTTTCATGAGTGAATTAGGCCCGGCTCAGTGGTCCGCCCATGTGAAGAGACATTGGTTAAACTATGAAACACGCCCTCCTCTCCCTTCCTATATAAAGCCTTGATGACAATATAACTTGCTGTTCCGGGTACATTAGGATGACGATCCGATGTCAGAAGGGTTCAGATAATAACTACAGAACGAAGCCAACCTCAGCGTGAGCTTTGGTTGCGTATGAAATTTGAACTCTTATTCACTACAGAAGTGATACCTCCTAGCATTTCAGTTAGCAACAGCAACTGCAAACGTGGGCTCGGAAAGAACAGACAGAATATTCCATCTACCACACAACGACGTTACTATAACGTATCCAATTTACCACCAGAGACATTCTTCTGAGGACAGGAAGATCTCCGTTGGCCAACACGACCAGCATCTACAACCAACCTACCGAAGCGCAGCTCAGAGTAAATATTTATTGTATTTTCCTTTTCCAAATGGCCGGTAATTTAGAATGCACAAGATTTTGTATTTACGATAGAGTAGCTGCCTACGGCCCGATAGACATTGCTTCTCCCTTTGTTCTTCAGTCGTCCCGCTCTTTCACTCAAACCCAGTCCCCTTTTCTTTGTGTAACCAGCTGTCATATCTGCTCCGTACTCTAGGGACGTTTTCCTTTATGACATAATTTGTAATCAATGTATGGTTCATTCTGTGTATATGTAATTCTGTGTGATTAGTTAGGTATTTAGTAAATAAATAATTCAACCCAATTTTGTATTGCTGATTCAACTTGTTAGCCGGGGTTCGTGAAGATAACCAAGAATTTACAACTTTCAGATGAGACTGAAATAAGGTGACGATTGATATTGACTGCCATTGATGTAAAATATTACTAGGTCTTTAAGAGTTTATTCGGAAGATAACAGCTCTATAAATATTATTTTGTGGTGCCCGACTTTCTAGTTAATTACATTTACATGATTAGCTCAATCAGGTAATATTAATTACAGAGAAAGGATTTTATAGAATAGCATGTCATATCACTTAATCCGGCATAGCCAAAGACACGACAGTAGTGTGTGTCCTTCAGATATCCTAACCTCACACAATGTGATAAACACGTAACTACAGACAAACACACATGAACGGACATACGTGCACACACACTATACAGTGAGTGGAAGGCCTATGCACCAGGGTGGTGGGCAGCGGCTAGGGCTGCTTAGTTTACTTGGCTGGTGTCGCGTGTACATCACATTAAACCCTGAGCATCTCATCACCAGTAACCATGCTTAGTTTACTTGGCTGTTGTCGCGTGTACATCACATTAAACCCTGAGCATCTCATCACCAGTAACCATGCTTAGTTTACTTGGCTGTTGTCGCGTGTACATCACATTAAACCCTGAGCATCTCATCACCAGTAACCATGCTTAGTTTACTTGGCTGGTGTTGCGTGTACATCACATTAAACCCTGAGCATCTCATCACCAGTAACCATGCTTAGTTTACTTGGCTGGTGTCGCATGTACATCACATTAAACCCTGAGCATCTCATCACCAGTAACCATGCTTAGTTTATGGGGCTACTTCTCTGTTTGAATGAAAGCAGGGACTTGAAAAGACACACGTCCTCCTGAACCAATGACCTGTGTTAAGGGTCTGTAATTGTCTTTTTCCTGCCTCCTCTAAATCTCCCCAGTGCCCTCCTCATATCGCTCTACGCCAGCATAACACTTCACTCCACCACCGCACCGCACCGCAGCCCGTAACCTAGCAACGGCCCGCTGGAGGCCTGAAGAGCAGCAGCTTCCGTTTGGTTTGGTGTGAGTGATGTGCCTTGACAACAAAGTGAGCTCCTCTTCACTTCAGATGATAGGCAGCTTTATCTGTGTGTCGCTCGTGAGTATATGTACACTGAGCTGTCTCTTACCTATAGAGAACACTGAGGTTGAACATGTAGCCTATCTAGCTCACTAAAGAAGGTCCAAGCAGAGAAATGTGACCAAGGGACTTCATTCATAACTAATGCCTTCTTATGATTCACCTTGAACTTGTATGTCAGCCGTTGATTAAACAAATCAATCTACTGTGTAGGTAATAGAAAGTGTGTGTGTTGTTTGTGAAGTGTTTGTTCTGTACTCACCTGCAGTCATCTGCATGTATCCAGCCAGTGTACAGATCCTCCTCTCACAGCCTCCGCTGGGCAAGAAGATGGTGATGATGGCCAACAGGGAGCTGACCGCCAGGACAGCACATCCTCCAGAACAGAGCACTACACTCGTCTGAAACACACAGAACATTTAATCAGATGCTTTTATCCATTGTCAATAGTGACTGTGACACATACAAGTGTAGTAGGTATACCATTGAAGTTTACATGCACTTAGGTTGGAGTCATTAAAACTTGTTTTTCAACCACTCCACGAGTGTCTTGTTAACAAACTATAGATTTGGCAAGTCGGTTAGGACATCTACTTTGTGCATGACACAAGTAATTTTTACAACAATTGTTTGCAGACAGATTATGTCACTTATAGTTCACTGTATCACAATTCCAGTGGGTCAGAGGTTTACATACACTAAGTTGACTGTACCTTCAAACAGCTTGGAAAATTCCAGAAAAGTATGTCATGGCTTTAAAAGCTGATAGGCTAAATGCCATAATTTCAGTCAATTGGAGGTGTACCTGTGGATGTATTTCAAGGCCTATTTCAAATTCAGTGCCTCCTTGCTTGACATCATGGGAAAATCTAAAGAAATCCGCCAAAAGAATTGTAGACCTCCACAAGCTTGGTTCATCCTTGGGAGCAATTTTTAAACGCCTGAAGGTACCACGTTCATCTGTACAAACAATAGTACGCAAGTATAAACAACATGGGACCACGCAGCCGTCATACCGCTCAGGAAGGAGACGCGTTCTGTCTTCTAGAGATTAACATACTTTAATGCGAAAAGTGCAAATCAATCCCAGAACAACAGCAAAGGACCTTGTGTAGATACTGGAGGAAACAGGTACAAAAGTATCTATATCCACAGTAAAAAGAGTCCTATATCGACATAACCTGAAAGGCCACTCAGCAAGGAAGAAGCCACTGCTCCAAAACCGCCATAAAGCCGGACTACAGTTTGCAACTGCACATGGGGACAAAGATTGTACTTTTTGGAGAAATGTCCTCTGGTCTGATGAAACAAAAATAGAACTGTTTGGCCATTATGGCCATCGTTATGTTTAGAGGAAAAAGGGGGAGGCTTGCAAGCCAAAGAACACCATCCCAACCGTGAAGCACGGGGGTGGCAGCATCATGTTGTGGGGGTGCTTTGCTTCAGGAGGGACTGGTGCACTTCACAAAATAGATGGCATCATGACACAGGAAAATTATGTGGATATATTGAAGCAACATCTCAAGACATCATTCAGGAAGTTCAAGCTTGGTCGCAAATGGTTCTTCCAAATGAACAATGACCCCAAGCCTGCTTCCAAAATTGTGGCAAAATGGCGTAAGGACAATAATGTCAAGGTATTGGAATGGCCATCACAAAGCCCTGACCTCAATCCCATAGAAAATTTGTGGGCAGAACTGAAAAAGTGTGCGTGAGCGAGGAGTCTCTTCATTCATTAGGCCTTAACTCTGTCTCACACTGACTGTCTCTGGCTTTGATAAAGCTGCTGCATGTCCTCCTTCATACATCTGTATTCTCTTTTCCTCTCTCACTAAAATGATATTGATGTATGCATGGGAATGTGTAGTTCTTTCCCCCATTGCTGGATCCTGCTTGGCTCACAGCCTCCTAGTGTAGAACCTAGTTGCCTCCCTGCCGGGCTCTTTTACATTCACAGTGACACATAAAAAAATATGCTGGGCCTTATAAAGCAGAGGGGAGGAGAGGGAAGGGTGGGGGGGCAAGGCTGGAGTGGGGAAGGCCATCTATTCACCACAGTATTATAGTCCCCAAAATACATACCCACTTAGCAGAAGCAGTCATTTACTGTATGGAGCTACAGGTTACAGCATATTTCTCCACTACCAGAAGAGTTGTTTGTGGGTTTCTGTGGCTATCTTGTTTCATTCAGCAAATTAACTGGGAAGCAGTAATAGATTTATTCACATGGCATTTTACACTTGCCATGTAAAGGAACTCCCGAGACTAATAAAGCCTATCACAGTTGTTGCCCCGTTGGCGTCTATAAAACAAAACTTACATTTCAATCTACGCGGCCAACATCAATCAAGTCTTCACGTGTGTTTCTCGGCGAGCATGTGTCGGAAGTGTTCAGCTGTTGATGATACAAACACGTTATAATGACCTCATTATCATCACATCGTTTACTTACAGACAAGACAGAAAGAAAGACATGAGAGGCCCTTTTCCACTGCTGCATTGTGGCATGCTGCACACTGCTTAGAGCACAGTTACTTAGTAGAAAATTGGGTTCTAATAGCGCTGACATTTTCAGTGATGCTTTCGAAATAGATTGTAATTATATGTGAATAACTACGCAGAGCACTGAAACAGCACAACAAGATGGAGATGGAGAAAGTCAATTTGAAGTCACACTGAAGAGGGAAATTGTAAAAACAAAAATGTCCATTCTGATTTTGGTGGAGAACATGAGGAGAATGAATAGACAGTGGAGAACATGAGGAGAATGAATAGACAGTGGAGAACATGAGGAGAATGAATAGACAGTGGAGAACATGAGGAGAATGAATAGACAGTGGAGAACATGAGGAGAATGAATAGACAGTGGAGAACATGAGGAGAATGAATAGACAGTGGAGAACATGAGGAGAATGAATAGACAGTGGAGAACATGAGGAGAATGAATAGACAGTGGAGAACATGAGGAGAATGAATAGACAGTGGAGAACATGAGGAGAATGAATAGACAGTGGAGAACATGAGGAGAATGAATAGACAGTGGAGAACATGAGGAGAATGAATAGACAGTGGAGAACATGAGGAGAATGAATAGACAGTGGAGAACATGAGAGAATGAATAGACAGTGGAGAAATGAATAGACAGTGGAGAACATGAGGAGAATGAATAGACAGTGGAGAACATGAGGATGAATGAATGGAGAACATGAGACAGTGGAGAACATGAGGAGAATGAATAGACAGTGGAGAACATGAGGAGAATGAATAGACAGTGGAGAACATGAGGAGAATGAATAGACAGTGGAGAACATGAGGAGAATGAATAGACAGTGGAGAACATGAGGAGAATGAATAGACAGTGGAGAACATGAGGAGAATGAATAGACAGTGGAGAACATGAGGAGAATGAATAGACAGTGGAGAACATGAGGAGAATGAATAGACAGTGGAGAACATGAGGAGAATGAATAGACAGTGGAGAACATGAGGATAATGAATAGACAGTGGAGAACATGAGGAGAATGAATAGACAGTGGAGAACATGAGGAGAATGAATAGACAGTGGAGAACATGAGGAGAATGAATAGACAGTGGAGAACATGAGGAGAACATGAGGAATAGACAGTGGAGAACATGAGGAGAATGAATAGACAGTGGAGAACATGAGGAGAATGAATAGACAGTGGAGAACATGAGGAGAATGAATAGACAGTGGAGAACATGAGGAGAATGAATAGACAGTGGAGAACATGAGGAGAATGAATAGACAGTGGAGAACATGAGGAGAATGAATAGACAGTGGAGAACATGGGGAGAATGAATAGACAGTGGAGAACATGAGGAGAATGAATAGACAGTGGAGAACATGAGGAGAATGAATAGACAGTGGAGAACATGAGGAGAATGAATAGACAGTGGAGAACAGCCCTATGCTGTTATCTGAGGACATTATTATCACTGTGGCTGTTCCGCATCTAAAGTAGATATATAGGAAACACTGGCCCAGGGTGGTCAGCCCTGTGGTATAAGACTACAGAAATGTTAAACCACACACAGTCACTCACACACATCCTAAAACACTAACACAAAAGCACACGGCCCCACACATCCCGATGGTCAGGGCTGGGGCTCAGTCATGAAGAGTGTTTTATTGGTTTCCTACTCCTAACAAATCCAATATCACATCCCGATGGTCAGGGCTGGGGCTCAGTCATGAAGAGTGTTTTATTGGTTTCCTACTCCTAACAAATCCAATATCACATCCCGATGGTCAGGGCTGGGGCTCAGTCATGAAGAGTGTTTTATTGGTTTCCTACTCCTAACAAATCCAATATCACATCCCGATGGTCAGGGCTGGGGCTCAGTCATGAAGAGTGTTTTAATGGTTTCCTACTCCTAACAAATCCAATATCACATCCCGATGGTCAGGGCTGGGGCTCAGTCATGAAGACTGTTTTAATGGTTTCCTACTCCTAACAAATCCAATATCACATCCCGATGGTCAGGGCTGGGGCTCAGTCATGAAGACTGTTTTATTGGTTTCCTACTCCTAACAAATCCAATATCACATCCCGATGGTCAGGGCTGGGGCTCAGTCATGAAGACTGTTTTATTGGTTTCCTACTCCTAACAAATCCAATATCACATCCAAGGCCTGTACTGGAGAGTAATAGCAGATACAGCACTGCTGCAGACCTAAATAAACCAGGGAACTTGAGTAATAAAGTAACATTCAGGTGGAGGCTCCATGGGTAACCTTTTCAAATCAAGTCAAGGAAGCCAAGGATTACACACTAAAGGCTAATAACATTTCATTGTATAATTGGGAGTTATACAATTGGTGGTTTGGAAGGCGCTGAGCATAAGTGCTGTTGCAGCCATAAAACAACCTGTCCTCCCTCCAAAGAAAGAATCACAATAGTATTTCCATGGAGCTTGTGAAAGTGCACATCCTAACCTCTTATTGCTGTTATGACAGCAGCATAAAGACCAGCCCATTAGTGCTCTCTACATACATACATTCATACATACATACATACATACATACATACACACACACACACACACACACACACACACACACACACACACACACACACACACACACACACACACACACACACACACACACACACACACACACACACACACACACACACACACACACACCACAGTAAGTGTCAGCCTTGACATCTCTCTGTGTCTGCCGAGCCTCGGCGGTGTCCTTCGGCTGTGCTATAATGTTCTGTTGCCCATTCGCTCTGTCACACACCTCCAAAAACAGAACTTTACACTGTAACATCACATACACACACATCCAAAAACAGAACTTTACACTGTTACATCACACACACACACACACATACTAACCCACACACGCTTACACAAAGTTCACTTTACCCTGAGAGAGGCTGAGTGAGGCTTGTTTATGGCTCTGTAGCTGACGCGTACACACACAGCTGGGACGGGCCCCTACTCCCTCATCTCTCTCTCCCTCTACCACACTTTCTCTCTCTCTTTTTCTCTCTTTTAATCAGTTGTTCCTCCTCCCTGATACTCTGTACTTGTCTTGTAACTTCATCATTTTCCGGACAATCCTTATAACCCTGCCAAAATGGTCACACAAATGCCGCTAGACCCCTAAATGAACGTGCTGAATAATACATCTATCTCCTCATTGATCTTTACTTGGGGAGAGTCGCCTAGTAGAGACAGAGGTTTGTGTGCATCTGTGTGTGTCGTGTCAGACTGTCCCCTGAATGGCTGACAAAAGCCAACACCAAGGGCCCATGCGGAGAGAATACAAGATGGAGAGAAAATGAGGGATAGGGCGGAGGAGATTAATGACCTGACAAGTGGAGGGACTGTTCATTTATATGTTGAGGACAGCCAGGCCCCAGACAGAACATGACATTCAGAAGGCACTTATGAAGAGGACATGGGAATGAGGGAATGTTCTTCAGTTTCCCTTGAAACCAGACACGGATACAACAGGCAAATTCCTAAAAAATTCACCTCTGCAAATGTGTGTGTCTGTAAATGTTTATTGTCGTCATTGAATAATAACTGGTGAAGTTAACATGTTATAACATAGGATGGTCGACGGTTACGAAATGTCATTAGTCATTAATTTGATTTACGGGGTTCCTATTCCCTCAGATCCCGTTCCACAGTAATTACCCTCTTCAATAACATGCTGAAGGTGAATGCTGATTGTAATGCTAATCTGTGACATGTATTTCCAGGCCTAGTTTAGCAGTAGGGGTCGGGTTCCCATAGAGCCAAGTGGAGTGGAGTTTCCCATAATCTCCCCCATAAGGGGGAAACTAACCATCCCATTCTGGGCAAGTCAGTGGGGGTAATATTATCACTGTCATAAGGAATCAGAAGGAATCCACTATATTCGTGGCTGAAATAAGGCCCTGCTGGTAAGGTGACACGCTTTAATCAAAACACACAGCGGGAATCTAAAGTCAGCCACTCAACTTTCTCACTGGCTGAATGAACTGGGGTGAACTCTCTCTCTCTCTCCTCATTGTTTTCCCAGCAGTTTGCCCCCGGTCAGTCCCTCCCTTCAGCAGTAAGAGCCAGAACCAGGTGGGGGTGTTGGTGCTGGTGGGGGGGGGGACAAAAAGTCAAGTTCAACCCACAGAGCAGAGCCACTCTCGAACCCAGACCCCCGTGTGTGTGTGTGCGTGTGTCTACATGTGTACATGCATGTCTACCCCAGTCAGACATGTGGAGTGGCCTCTCAGAGCCTTCCCCTACAGGCTGACTAATCCTTTCTACAGTTATACAGGACATCAAAGCAGGAGTGCAAAGCCACTGACCGATGGACAGAGGCCCTCTTTAGGACTGCATCCACACAGCCTGAGGAGTGCATTCCACAACTGAGCCCCCTCTTCCCCCTTGTCGTCCCAGTTTCCCTGGCCTGGCTCCACTCTGGCCTCAGCCACAGGCAGCTGTCTTCTTGTCAGGGTCACTTACCACCTGCTGCCTGGAACCCCAATGGACGCCACAGTCTGTGTGCTCTGGAATGGCACAGGACCGACACGGCCTCTTCATGGCCTCCTACTGCAGGTGAGTGGGTCTAGTTGCTCTCCATACTGTCTCCCCTAATGCTGATGCATTATTGCAGTTTTTTACTTCTTTGAGCAAATCACAGAAATGTAACTCCAGACTGCTATTCAGTACCTTCTCTGAGTCTACAAGCCTAAATGCAAGGTCAGGAACAAAACCACCTCAGCAGGAAGCTGAAGGTACCGCACAACTTGGGCAATGTCTGATCAAGACAAATGTGGAAATAATGTATTCGATTCCCTCTGCAATGAACTATGAGAAGTCCGAGATGGAGAGATGCATATTCTGAACATTTCCATAAATAATATCTGTTGTTGTGGGTGGTAGAAGGAGCAGGAACTGAGTGTGCAAACATCACCATCATCCCACAGGAGACGTGATGTCTTTAAGCAGATGCCCGAGCTATAGAAACCTATTGAATGGCTGTTGCATAAGGCTGTGGAGAGGATGGCTATGGGCCACAGTACAGAGCTAACTTCCGCTGCTATTTTAGAGCCATATTATTCTTCAAAACAGCTCTTTTGTCTCCTCAACATCCTGTTAAAATCAGGAAGCATTGCAGCCCGTGCAGTCTATTCGATCAACTACATTTAGTTTTTAGTAGATCAAGAGCTTCGTTTCCTTAGACACATCGTCACATATACACTGCTAAGATAAAACGCTAAGAAATTGGACTACTTTTTTGGCCAATTCTCATTGGTCCACAAGGAGAAATAAAATAGCATCCCCACATTATACACAAGGCTAATCAAGGACGATGTGACCGTAATCAAATACCCATCTGTCAGCTCTGTCCACCCACACTAAACATTACACAATACACATCACGTCTGCACTGCTATTGGAAATGACTGTAGAATACACGGATCAAAACACTACAGCACAGCCAAGCTCACACATATCTAGTCACATCACCACTACAAAAGCCTTAACGCTCAAACACAGGCTCAGTTAGTCCAGCTGTATCAGGACTCTATAGTAGGTATAGTTGTAAGACGGTTTCATGTAGCCTCCAGTATTCTCCCCCTCACTATCACACCCCCTCTCTGCCTCCCTCCATATCCCCCTTCCTCCCTCCCTCTCTCCCAAACCTCTGAAGCCTGCTCTCTAAAGGAGGAGTGATCCTCCACCCGAGGGCTTACACCCCATTAGCAGACAGCCACCTCATCACACACAAAGCCCCTTCTCCCCCACCCATCTCCCCCCACTCTCAATTAAATGGATGTTATTGTCCCAGGGGGAGGCAGGCACAGGGTCAGGTACAACGGATAAAATAACCACCTCTTCCCTCACCTGACTGGCTCCCAAACTCCCTCCCTCATTCCTTCTAACTCGTTTCCTTCCTTCCTACCCACTCCATTGGATTGTGGCAAATAATACATCACACAGCAGTCAGATCCGATCGAATGGATGGTGCGAACTGTCTTCACAGAGCTGTGTAAATGAGGACATCCCAGTCCCAGTCTCAGACTAGCCAAGGGATTGGGTGGAAGCCTCTGAAAAGGCTTCTTTTATTACAGGTTTGTGGGGGGCTGTCAAAGAGAGAGAAAAGAGGAACCGCAGGCTCACTTTCCTCCTTTTTCTTCTTCTCTTTCAATAGAGGACTAATTTCATTGATACTTTATTTCCCCCCCTAATTCTCTTGATAACAAACAAACATAGCATTTGCTTTTTGCTTTGAGGCTCATGGTAAACAGAGAACGGAGAAAAACCCATGGGAATATAGAAGTACAGAAAAAGCAAGCAGATATATGAACAGTAGTCATTCAGAATGGCATGTTTGCATGAAGTTGAGGGTGGAAATTATAGAAATCTGCCTGATAAACAAGCCAAATAAATTAAAGTCAACTATGTCTGATTGTGCTAATTATAGTAAACCTATGTAGCTACACATGTATGTCTGGCACACTTACAAACAGCAGGTAGAATACAGAGGCAGAATCCTACAATTATGTTAGATTTATTTCTTAGACTAAGCAGCACTCTGAGCTGTATGAAGAAGAGAGCAGAGGGGAGGGCATGAGATGAGAGGAGGAGAGAGAGTTGAGAGGAGGTTAGGGAGTAGAGGAGAGGAGAGAGAGAGAAAAGAGAGCAGAGGGGAAAGAGAGATGAGAGGAGGAGAGAGAGCAGAGGGGAGGAAAGAGAGCAGAGGAGAAAATAGAGCAGAGGGGAGGAAAGAGATCAGAGGGGAAGAGAGAGAGAGATAAGAGAGCAGAGGGGAGAGAGAGAGATGAGAGGAGGAGAGAGAGTTGAGAGAGCAGAGAGGAGGAAAGAGAGCAGAGGGGAGGAAAGAGAGATAAGAGAGCAGAGAGGAAAGAGAGAGATGAGGAGGAGAGAGAGCAGAGGGGAGGAAAGAGAGCAGAGAGGAGAAAAGAGAGCAGAGAGGAGGGGGAAAGAGAGAGAGAGAGCAGAGAGAGAGATAGAGAGAGAGAGGGGAGAGAGAGATATGAGAGGAGGAGAGAGAGCAGAGGGGAGGAAAGAGGGCAGAGGAGAGGAGAGAGAGAAGAGAGCAGAGGGGAAAGAGAGAGAGGAGGAGGAGAGAGAGAGATGAGGGGAGAGTGATGAGAGGAGGAGAGAGAGAAGAGAGGAGGAGAGAGAGATGAGGAGAGAGCAGAGAGGAGGAAAGAGAGCAGAGGGGAGGAAAGAAAGCAGAGAGGAGAAAAGAGAGCAGGGGGGAGGAAAGAGAGCAGAGAGGAGAAAAGAGAGCAGAGGGGAAGAGAGAGAGATAAGAGAGCAGAGGGGAGAGAGAGAGATGAGAGGAGGAGAGAGAGCAGAGGGGAGGAAAGAGAGCAGAGGAGAGGAGAGAGATAAGAGAGCAGATGGGAAAGAGAGAGAGGAACGGAAGAGAGAGAGTAAAGGGGAGGAAAGAGAGCAGAGGGGGAGACAAAGATGAGAGAGAGATGAGAGGAGGAGAGAGAGATGAGAGGAGGAGAGAGATGAGAGGAGGAGAGAGATGAAAGGAGGAGAGAGAGATGAGAAGAGGAGAGAGAGATGAAAGGAGGAGAGAGATGAGAGGGGAGGAAAGAGCAGAGGGGAGAGAGAGAGAGATGTTAGGAGGAGAGAGTTAGATGAGACAGAGCAGAGGGGAGGATAGAAAGATGAGGGGAGGAGAGAGAGATGAGAGGAGGAGAGAGAGATGAGAGGAAGAGAGAGATGAGAGGAGGAGAGAGAGATGAGAGGAGGAGAGAGAGATGAGGAGAGAGCGGTGAGAGGAGAGAGATACAAGAAGAAAGAGATGCAGGAGAGCGGTGAGAGGAGGAGAGAGAGATGAGATGAGGAGAGAGAGATGAGGAGAGAGCGGTGAGAGTAGGAGAGAGATGCAAGAAGAAGGGGATGCAGAGAGAGTGGTGAGAGGAGGAGAGAGATACAGAAGATGGATGCAGAGAGCAGTGAGAGTAGGAGAGAAGAAGATGAGAGAGAGAGAGCGGGAAGAAAGGATGCAGAGATGAGGAGAGAGAAGATGAAGATGCAGAGAGAGCAGTGAGAGGAGGAGAGAGAAGATGCAGAAGAAGGGATGCAGAGAGAGGAGAGGAGAGAGAAGATGCAGAGAGAGCAGTGAGAGGAGAGAGAGAGAGAAGATGCAGAGAGAGCGGATTGGAGGAGGAGAGAGAAGATGAGAGAGAGCGGTGAGAGGAGGAGAGAGAAGATGCAGAGAGAGCGGTGAGAGGAGGAGAGAGATACAGGAAGAAAGGGATGCAGAGAGAGCGGTGAGAGTAGGAGAGAGAAGATGCAGAGAGAGCAGTGAGAGTAGGAGAGAGAAGATGCAGAGAGAGCGGTGAGATGAGGAGAGAGAAGATGCAGAGAGAGCGGTGAGAGGAGGAGAGAGAAGATGCAGAGAGAGCGGTGAGATGAGGAGAGAGAAGATGCAGAGAGAGCGGTGAGAGGAGGAGAGAGAAGATGCAGAGAGAGCGGTGAGATGAGGAGAGAGAAGATGAGAGCGGTGAGAGAGAGAGGAGAAGATGCAGAGAGAGCGGTGAGATGAGGAGAGAGAAGATGCGGTGAGAGGAGGAGAGAGAGAGCAGTGAGATGAGGAGAGAGAAGATGCAGAGAGAGCGGTGAGATGAGGAGAGAGAAGATGCAGAGAGAGCGGTGAGAGGAGGAGAGAGAAGATGCAGAGAGAGCGGTGAGAGGAGGAGAGAGAAGATGCAGAGAGAGCGGTGAGAGGAGGAGAGAGAAGATGCAGAGAGAGCGGTGAGATGAGGAGAGAGAAGATGAGGAGAGAGCGGTGAGATGAGGAGAGAGAAGATGAGGAGAGAGCGGTGAGATGAGGAGAGAGAAGATGCAGAGAGAGCGGTGAGATGAGGAGAGAGAAGATGCAGAGAGAGCGGTGAGAGGAGGAGAGAGAAGATGAGGAGAGAGCGGTGAGATGAGGAGAGAGAAGATGCAGAGAGAGCGGTGAGATGAGGAGAAGATGAAGATGCAGAGAGAGCGGATTGAGAGGAGATGAGGAGAGAGAAGATGAGAGAGAGCGGTGAGAGATGAGAAGATGCAGAGCGGTGAGATGAGGAGAGAGAAGATGAGGAGAGAGCGGTGAGATGAGGAGAGAGAAGATGCAGAGAGAGCGGATTGGAGGAGGAGAGAGAAGATGAGGAGAGAGCGGTGAGATAGTAAAGGAATGGAAGATACTGTATTCTAATTATTTTCCAATCCATATCAGTTGTTTCTGTAATACTGTACAAACCCACACACTTATAAATATAATGTTCCTTACTCTGGAAGGTCTGATAGTAACAACATTTGTTTTCACCGTGGGTGTTTTATTTACCAACAGCATGATTAGATATGCATCATCTCACCATACTGTACCCACCCCTGTTAGTTATGTTAAACAGCACATAACTTTCCCCCCTTTCTTTAAAAATGAAGTAAATGGATTATCAAAAACATGATAAAAGGCTCCTTCTCCATCCATACACACTAAAACGTAGTTTTTTCTCTCTGATGAACAGAACTTTGTAATAATCACTACAAAGCCTTCGAAAGGCAGAATGTAGGAAAAGAAGTCATCTGACATGAGTGTTCTGGGTTCTGAGGTACAAGAGTCAAACATCAAACAGCTCTTTTGAGTAAGTTGGAACAAAACTCTGGAGAAAATGTTCAGTTTATGAGAGAAAACTATATGAGAATATTGTCAACCAGTCAAAAAGCATCAGAGATGTGTCAGCCTAGTATGGAGACAGATGGTTAGAGAGTGTGTGATTGAGGCTGTCACTGAGCGTAGGTCTCATGCTCTGTCCACCCAGACTCACACTGCCAGGCAGCTGCTGTGCGACCTGGCCTACCACTGGTCTCCAATGCACATTTCAGAATTCATGTACATGGTACAATACCATAGCAACTGGAAACGCTACTTTATCAGCCTTGGCCCCCAACACTACTGCTTATTAAAGCAGCTAACAGACCAGTTGGGATAAAACTGTCATCCATCTACAGGTAACTGCCAAAATAAAGGAAATACCAACATAGTGTCTTAATAGGGCGTTGGGCACCACGAGCTGCCAGAACAGCTTCAATCCGCTTTGGCATAGATTCTACAAGTGTCTGGAACTCTATTGGAGGGATGCGACATCATTCATCAGCGAGAAATTCCATCACTTGTGCTTTGTTGATGGTGGTGGAAAATGCTGTCTCAGGCGCTGCTCCAGAACATCCCATAAGTGTTTAATTGGGTTGAGATCTGGTGACTGAGACAGACAGACAGACAGACAGACAGACAGACAGACAGACAGACAGACAGACACACACACACACACACACACACACACACACACACACACACACACACACACACACACACACATTTTTTTTATACCTGACCCTAAGCATGATGGGATGTTAATTGCTTAATTAACTCAGGAATCACACCTGTGTGGAAGCACCTGCTTTCAATATACTTTGTATGCCTCATTTACTGAAGTGTTTCCCATATTTTGGCAATCAACTCTCTAATCCAAATCAATGTAAGGATCCTTCCTATAAGTCCAGAATAGTAAAGAAGGAAGTTTCAGACACCTGCTTGCTTTTTTCAAAATAAATCAAAAATTGGAGTCCGTCATACTATCAAAAACATTACAAAGAGGAACCTTGGAGTCCGTCATACTATCAAAAACATTACAAAGAGGAACCTTGGAGTCCGTCATACTATCAAAAACATTACAAAGAGGAACCTTGGAGTCCGTCATACTATCAAAAACATTACAAAGAGGAACCTTGGAGTCCGTCATACTATCAAAAACATTACAAAGAGGAACCTTGGAGTCCGTCATACTATCAAAAACATTACAAAGAGGAACCTTGGAGTCTGTCATACTATCAAAAACATTACAAAGAGGAACCTTGGAGTCCGTCATACTATCAAAAACATTACAAAGAGGAACCTTGGAGTCCGTCATACTATCAAAAACATTACAAAGAGGAACCTTGGAGTCCGTCATACTATCAGAAACATTACAAAGAGGAACCTTGGAGTCCGTCATACTATCAAAAACATTACAAAGAGGAACCTTGGAGTCCGTCATACTTTCAGAAACATTACAAAAAGGAACCTTGGAGTCCGTCATACTATCAAAAACATTACAAAGAGGAACCTTGGAGTCCGTCATACTATCAGAAACATTACAAAGAGGAACCTTGGAGTCCGTCATACTATCAGAAACATTACAAAGAGGAACCTTGGAGTCCGTCATACTATCAAAAACATTACAAAGAGGAACCTTGGAGTCCGTCATACTTTCAGAAACATTACAAAGAGGAACCTTGGAGTCCGTCATACTATCAAAAACATTACAAAGAGGAACCTTGGAGTCCGTCACACTTTCAGAAACATTACAAAGAGGAACCTTGGAGTCCGTCATACTATCAAAAACATTACAAAGAGGAACCTTGGAGTCCGTCATACTATCAAAAACATTACAAAGAGGAACCTTGGAGTCCGTCATACTATCAAAAACATTACAAAGAGGAACCTTGGAGTCCGTCACACTTTCAGAAACATTACAAAGAGGAACCTTGGAGTCTGTCATACTTTCAGAAATCATTACAAAGAGGAACCTTGGAGTCCGTCATACTTTCAGAAATCATGACATGTCTCGATGTTAGATGCTCTACACAGAGGTAAATTAACTGAATTGCTGGGTTTGAAACAAAGTTGCATCAGCTTGTAACATAATTTCCTTATGAGAGAGAGAGGGAGAGAGAGAGAGAGTGAGAGAGAGAGAGAGAGAGAGAGAGAGAGAGAATCTTCTCATCATTTCGATTGGAAATGATGCAACTGAACAACAATACGCTGTGGAACCTTAGCCGTAAAGGAGGGGTTTGTCACTATGTGCTGGGTGTTTAATTAATCAGAGTTAACTTGTTGTGTTCAGAGGCCTGGGATAAATTGGGAATAAAACTAATCTTATCCAGCCGTTACTGACAGACTATAACCACTGTACTATTCCCTACTGGGATCTACACAGAATATGAGCGAATTGGTAGTGGATTAACTACTTGCTTTTTGTAGTTTGAAATCAAAATAATTGGGAACACTCATTTTATTTTAGGCCATTGTGTTAAAGAGTTAAACATTAGTGGCTGTCTTGTTTAAAGTTGTTGTCAAAGTTTTTGTTTTGGTATAAAAAAAATGGAATAGATTACAAACAAACTCCTTGTGTCAGGATTTGGCCAGGGTTGTTCCGGGTTTTGGTCACTAGATGCCCCCATTGTGCTTTTTGACCTTATGTTTTTTCCCTTGATTCCCATTATTATTTGCACCTGTGCCTCGTTTTCCCTGATTGTATTTAAACCCTTAGTTTCCCTCAGTTCTGTGCTCTGTGTGTGTATGTTAGCACCCAGCCCTAGTGTTCTGTGTATTCTTGTCGATTCCGGTGGACGCTCTTGTGGAATTCTGTTTTTGTTTTTTGAGTATCTCTTGAGGCTTTTTTGTGCTATACCTATTTTTGGATTTGCCATTTTGTATTGAAGGACTTCTCATTTTTACTTTATTAAATACACCGTCTTAAGTACTGCTGTGTCTGCCTCATCTTCTGGGTTCTGCTGACTATTCGTGGCTCAGTTGGTTAAGTGACTGTTTCTCACTACAGAGACCCAGGTTCAGAACGGGTCCTGACAGAAACACAGAGCCAAAATGAACCCAAAGGCAGCCAGTTCCCAGGACCTTTTGCCATGCTGTCCCACTACCAGGAGACTGTCCAACGTTAAGCCGCCCTGGTTCAGCAAGAGGCCTTAATGGCTAGACATTCTCATCTTCTGTCGGAGATGCTGACTTCCATTAAGCAAATATCTGATCGTCTTACCCCGGCAACAGTTCCCGTCCCAGTACCTCAGATTCACGTACCCATGGCAGTTAACCCCCTGGCTGAACCTCGTCTTCCACCTCCCCAACGGTTCTCAGGTGATCCAAGTGCTTGTAAAGGGTTTCTCACCCAATGTTCTCTCTCCTTTGAGCTACAACCCTCGTCGTTTCCCACCGACCGGTCTAAGATCGCTTATATCATCACCCTGCTGTCGGAAAAAGCCCTGGCCTGGGCTACTGCTGTGTGGGATGCCCATAGTTCCTGCTGTGCCAGCTACTCTGCCTTTGCTGAGGAATTCAAACGAGTGTTTCAAGGCCCAAGCAGTGGTTCTGACTCAGCCAAACAGCTCCTGACTCTCCACCAAGGTTGGCGCAGCGTGACGGACTATGCCATCCAGTTCCGCACGGTGGCAGCAGCGAGTGGTTGGAACAACGAGGCGCTCACGGTGTGCTTTCTGAAAGGCCTTTCCGACACTATCCAAGATGAACTGGCCACTCGGGAACCACCGGACAATCTCGAGTCCCTGATCAAGTTGGCCTCACGCATTGACCAGCGTCTGAGAGAGAGAACTCAACCGTAGACCTCTAGCCCCTATCAGTCCCAGCTCCGAGTCCCCACCTTTATCCTCGCTGGCTCCACCGGAACCCATGCAGATTGGACGCATCTCCCAGGCTGAGAGAGATCGCCGGATGAGGGAGCGACGCTGTCTATATTGCGGCAAACCGGGCCATTTCCGTTCCACGTGTCCGGCTCCAGGGAAACGCTCTGTCCATCACAGACTGGGGGAACTGTAACGGGAAACATAACCTCCTCCCATCCGTCCAACTCCCGTCTGCTCATTCCAGTCACCCTCTCCTGGGACAACCACAAGCTTCACCTTCAAGCCTTGGTAGATTCTGGAGCCGCAGGTAACTTCATGGATGGTGTCTGGGCGAAGGAGAATGGCGTTCCCTCTGAACCTCTAAGTGA
Organism: Oncorhynchus masou masou; assembly: GCF_036934945.1. Classification (NCBI taxonomy): domain Eukaryota; kingdom Metazoa; phylum Chordata; class Actinopteri; order Salmoniformes; family Salmonidae; genus Oncorhynchus; species Oncorhynchus masou. The sequence goes on from NC_088223.1 coordinate 67,216,633, forward strand.
CCCCATGAGGGTTACACATTGGATGGAAGCCCTTTGGGATCTGGACTTGTCACTCATGTCACTACCTCCTTGCGACTTTCAGTTTCACAACACCAGGAATTGATGAACTTTCATTTGATCTCCTGTTCCGAGTTCCCTCTCGTCCTTGGATACCCCTGGCTTCACAGCCATAACCCTCACATCGACTGGTCTGTGGGCACTATCAAGCAGTGGGGTCCAACGTGCCAAGCTACTTGTATTTTCCAGAATTCCCCGAGTTCTACTCCCGAGTCTTTAGAATCCATCGACCTGACCCGAGTTCCCGAGTGTTACCATGACCTCAAACTGGTGTTTAGCAAACAGAGGGCCACCATGCTACCACCCCATAGACCTTACGATTGCCCCATCGACCTGTTTCCGGGCACTTGCCCCCCAGGGGTCGGATCTTTTCCCTATCTCCACCCGAACGAGCTGCTATGGATACCTACATCAAGGACGCTCTGGAAGCAGGCCTCATGCGTCCATCCACCTCCCCGCGGGGAGCAGGGTTTTTCTTTGTGGCCAAGAAAGACGGTGGATTACGTCCTTTGCATCGACTACCGGGGACTCAATGCCATAACCGTCCGTAAAAGTTACCCGCTACCCCTTATGGCCACAGCCTTCGAGCTGCTCCAGGAAGCAGTTGTTTTCACTAAGCTTGACCTGCGGAACACATACCATCTTGTGCGGATCAGACCTGGTGACGAGTGGAAGACCGCTTCAACACGCCTACTGGTCACTATGAATACTTGGTGATGCCCTTCGGCCTGACCAACGCCCCAGCGGTGTTCCAAGCGCTCATAAATGATGTGCTTAGGGATATGCTTAACATATTTGTGTTCGTTTACTTGGATGACATCCTCATCTTTTCGAGCTCCCTTCAAGAACACACTAAGCATGTCAGACAAGTACTCAAACGCCTCCTGGACAGCCATCTGTACGTTAAGCCGGAAAAATGTGAATTCCATTCATCCCGAGTACAATTCCTGGGATTTGTAGTGGAACCCGGTCGAGTCCAAATGGACCCCAGGAAGGTAGGGGCGTAGCGGATTGGCCCACCCCAAATCCGTTAAGGAAGTTCAGCGTTTCCTGGGCTTCACAAACTTTTACCGCAAGTTCATCAAGAACTTCAGCTTGGTGGCAGCCCTCTCTCAGCTTTAACCAAGGGTGGCAATGCAAGGTTTTTGTGGGGAAGAGAAGCTGAGACGGCCTTCCAAGGACTCAAGCAGCGCGTTCTCTCTGCTCCCATCCTGATACTACCGACTACGGATGAACCATTTGTGGTGGAGGTAGACGCATCAGAGGTTGGTGTTGGAGCTGTCCTGTCTCAGAGGGGTGAAGACAAGAAGCTTCATCCGTGCGCTTTCTTCTCACACCGGCTTACCCCGACTGAGAGGAACTACGATGTGGGGGATCGTGAACTCCTAGCGGTTAAGATGGCATTGAAGGAATGGAGACACTGGCTCGAGGGGGCTTCTCACCCGTTTCAAGTGCTTACGGACCACAAAAATCTGGAGTATATCCAGCAGGCGAAGCGGTTGAACTCTAGACAAGCTAGATGGTCTCTTTTCTTCAATCGATTCCAGTTTATCCTCACCTATCGGCCCGGGTCGAAGAATCTCAAACCGGATGCCCTGTCCCGAGTCTACGCTCCTGCCATTCGAGATGACACGGACATGCCTGTCCTTCCTGCTGCTAAGATTGTGGCTCCGATCTCGTGGCAAGTTGAGGATACCGTGAGACGTGCTCAAGCTAGCGAACCGGACCCGAAAGGAGGTCCTGCCAATCGGTTGTTTGTCCCCAAGGCAGTGAGGACTCAGGTCCTTCTGTGGGGGCACTCCTCTCGCCTCACCTGTCATCCGGGCGTAGGTCGCACCTTGGAGTTCATCCAGCGTAAGTTCTGGTGGCCTACCATAAGAGAAGACGTTGCCACTTTCGTCAATGCCTGCCCCGTGTGCTGCCAGGGCAAATCTTCTCACCTCCGCCCTCAAGGACTCCTTCACCCTTTACCTGTTCCCCACAGACCCTGGTCCCATATCTCATTGGACTTTATTACTGGACTTCCTCCATCCCATGGCAATACTACTATCCTAGTCATAATCGACAGGTTTTCAAAGGCGGCCAGGTTCGTCCCTCTGACTAAGTTACCTTCTGCCAAGGAAACGGCTGAGTTGGTAATTAATCATGTGTTCCGAGTCTTCGGCATTCCTCAAGATATGGTTTCTGACAGAGGTCCCCAGTTCGCCTCAAGGTTTTGGAAGGCCTTCTGCCAACTCATGGGGGCTTCTGCCAGTCTATCTTCAGGGTACCATCCGGAGTCCAACGGCCAAACAGAGAGGATGAATCAAGAGCTGGAAACCACCCTCCGATGTATGACTCGTGACAACCCGTCCACATGGTCATCCTTTATACGCGCACAACACCTTGCGCTCCTCCTCCACTGGTATGTCCCCGCACGAGTGTCAGTTTGGCTATGCTCCTCCATTGTTCCCGGACCAGGAGGCAGAAGTCAGAGTGCCTTCAGCCTTGAAGTTCGTCAGACGCTGTCGGCTTATGTGGAGGAAGACCCGTCTTAATCTTATGCGTTCCTCACAGAGGTACCAACAACAAGCCAACAGACGTCGCCGTCCCGGGCCTACCCTGCGCCCCGGCCAGAGAGTCTGGCTCTCCACAAGAGACTTACCACTACGGGTGGAGTCTCGCAAGCTGTCCCAGAAATACATCGGTCCCTTCAAGGTTGCCAGGAGAGTTAACCCAGTTTCTTATCGCCTACACTTACCCAGATCCCTTAAGATTAATCCCACATTTCACATTTCATTGTTAAAACCTGTTTTTTCTCCCCTTGTCCCGGCAGACAGACCTCCCCCTCCGCCTCGTGTCATTGGAGGCCAGCCGGCTTATACCGTCCATCGGATACTGGATTCCCGCCGGGTGCAGCGGTCCTGGCAGTATCTGGTGGACTGGGAAGGCTACGTCCCGAGGAGCGCTCCTGGGTTCCTGCCAAAGACATCCTGGACCCTGACCTCATTCGTCAGTTCAGGGCCCTCCACCCTGAGAGAGCTGGTAGGAACGTCAGGAGCCGTTCCTAGGGGGGGGATTCTGTCAGGATTTGGCCAGGGTTGTTCCGGGTTTTGGTCACTAGATGCCCCCATTGTGCTTTTTGACCTTATGTTTTTTCCCTTGATTCCCATTATTATTTGCACCTGTGCCTCGTTTTCCCTGATTGTATTTAAACCCTTAGTTTCCCTCAGTTCTGTGCTCTGTGTGTGTATGTTAGCACCCAGCCCTAGTGTTCTGTGTATTCTTGTCGATTCCGGTGGACGCTCTTGTGGAATTCTGTTTTTGTTTTTTGAGTATCTCTTGAGGCTTTTTTGTGCTATACCTACCACCTTTTGGATTTGCCATTTTGTATTGAAGGACTTCTCCTTTTTACTTTATTAAATACACCGTCTTAAGTACTGCTGTGTCTGCCTCATCTTCTGGGTTCTGCTGACTATTCGTGGCTCAGTTGGTTAAGTGACTGTTTCTCACTCCGGGGACCCAGGTTCGTAACCGGGTCCTGACACCTTGCTGTAGATTACCTCAGAAACAACCAGAGTCAGCTCTACACTTGTGGTTATTACCTGAATGTGTCATGATAACAAACGAGCAAGGGTGGATTACAGAAACGCCTCCAGCAAATCATATTTTCAAAAGCTTAATTTGCCAGGCTTCCTGAGTTGCTCTGACAACAACAGGTAGATATACTGGACATTTAGCTGTATATATTTCAAATATCAGCTAAACAGGTTGTGTCCCCTCTACCTACATGTAGTGTTAATTTAACTCTACAGAATTCTACTCCTAAAGAATTAAAAAAATAATTCTCAAGCTGCAGGAATCGCCTGACTCTTAAAGATGTTTAAAAAGGCTTTGAAGCACTTTGTGTTTGAGCGCTTTAGAAGAGTACCCCGAAAATCATGTTTGATATTTTTCATTGGGTAGAGAGAAAGAGAGAGAGTTAGATCCAATTTCTATAGAGACAGCCATGGAGGGCCCACATGGGCCTCCCTAAATCATCTATAATTCAAGATGATATAATCAAAAAGAAATGCTGTTCTCCCTCTTTTACACGCTGGCTACAGTACATCAACCTTGTACAACATCTGTTGGGTGATTTACAGCATTAGTGCTGAACTGTTCTTTTCCCCTCTTGCTTTCCTCCATTATCCCTGGCCTCTGTGCAGTGACTACTGATGGAGACTTGCTCACGGCTACAACCTGAACCTGGCTCCATGCATCAAGTCAAGTGAGCTATCTTTCATTTATGGAAAAAGAAATGTTTGAGCGTTGCCTGTTAAATCAATACATAAACTACCCTCTGGGTCTACAATGGAGGCAGGCGGTGGGATGACATGCTGGAAGACAAATGGACAGCAGACACGCAGAACAGCCTGACTCAGCAGCTTCCTGAGTCACTCTCTACATCGCTCTCTCTCTCTCTCTCTCTCTCCATCCTTCTGTGTCGGTCTCTCCTATTTCTCTCTCTGTCTCTTTCTCTCTCTCGCAATCTCTCTCAGTTTCTCTCCATTTATTCTCTACCTCCTCCATCCCCCCATCCCTGTTCTTGATTAGTAAGCCACAGATCTGTTTCTACCTGGTAATTGCTGATCAGATGGTCTTAAATATAACAAAAGCAAAGAGTAAAAATTCAACAGAGGAAGATACTAATTTGAGGATGCGAGAGACAGAGTTGATGCAATTTCTGCAGTGGGTTGAATTCAGCCAGCAAAATACAAGTTACATAAAGCTATTTCTTTTGCCACAATTCTCATTCTAGTTTTGAAATAAGAAGTGAGTGAGATTTGCCTGTACAGTATATGACGTAACAGCCACATAGGGATACATACAAAGGATTGGTCCCCTGGTGGTGTTAGGAGTGTGTATTGGAGGTCAGGTGCAGGAGAGCAGAGTGTAGTGAACAGGCACACTTTTCATTCCTGTCCAAAATGACAGCACAAAGTAACATAAAATGTTC